>NW_015174989.1:7412-36241 GCF_001447785.1 Gekko japonicus | reverse complement strand
GGTTTACATACAAAGTCTAAGTCTACTTTCCCTATCTACGGCCACATGGTACAGGGGCAGGGGCTGCCTACCGGCACCCAGGTGGTGGGGCTTGCTGTTCTCCGGCTCGGCTCCTACTTCTTCCGGCGGTCTTTGGGGTCGGTGCTTTCGTCCTGGCGTCTAGGGATAGGTCTTCCATTTTTTGGTGGCTTTCTTCGGCGGGCCCATCTGGTGCGCGGTTCGTGTCAGCGCGGCTCTGGCTAACGTCCATTTCGGCTCCGCCGTGCCTGCTCCTCCACGTCACTGCACCTTCTGCCTCCACCGTCATCCGTTCCACCGCTCAATGTTGCACTTTGCTGGCCACCAGGGCTCGCCCCGCCGATCTCGCCGCCGCTGCCTCGTCGCTCTGCCGTCACCGATGCTCCCACCACACCTCGCAATGGAGGAGGGTTAGAGGGTTTATACCCCACCCTTCACTTGCGAGTCTCAGAGCAGCTTACAAACTCCTTTCCCTTCCGCTCCCCACAACAGACACCCTGTGAGGTGGGTGGGGCTGAGAGAGCTCTTTCGAGGACTGCTCTTTCAAGAACAGCTCTGACAGAACTATGGCTTGCCCAAGGTCATCCAGCCAGGTGCAAGTGGAGGAGTGGGGAATCAAACCCGGTTCTCCCAGATTAGAGTCCACGCACTTAACCAGTACGCCAAGGGATCACCAAAGGATGGTCTCTCTGCATGGTTTCTCAGCTAGTCTCTGGAGAGGTGGCACATGCTTCTTCTAAAGAAACTATACATTTACAGCTCACCTTTCTTTCCTCTTGGATCTCAGGATGACCTGCACAGAACGGTTCCCAGATCCAGATTTGCTAGCTATAGGAAGGGCGGGGCCATGGCTCAGTGTTTAGAGCATCTGCTTTGCATATAGAAGGTCCCACATTCAGCATCTCCGGTGAAAAGACAGAGAACTTGAGACCCTGGAGAACTGCTTCCTGTCAGAGTAGGCAATATGGACTTATAAGAACCATCAGTCTCATTCAGGAGACTTCAGGTACTTTCACACCTGCTAAATAATGCAGTCTCCATCCACTTCAGCAACCGTTTGCAAGCGGATTTTACCATTTCACACAGTACAATCCAGTTGCAAAGTGCATTGAAAGTGCGTTATTTAGTGTGTGTGAAAGTGTGTGTTCATGTATACTCCACCTCCTTCTCTGGTATGTCTTCAGGAGAGTGTTACGATCTGCTGAAAATAATCTACTGGTGGGCCCTGGCCCTAAAGATATCTGGCTGTCCTTGACCAGAGCCAGGGCTTTTTTGGCCTTGACTCCAACCTGCTGGAACTCCCTGACCATTTCTCCAGTAGTGAAATTCCCCACATTGACATTTTAAAAGTGTGTGTTATGTGACATTTCCCACAGTAGATTTATTTATTTTTTTGGTCTCCTCCTCCTCCAGCATAATTTAGCATTTTCTTTACTTCATTTATAGCCCACTTTCTTCCTAATGGGGAGAAAAGCAACCAACATCATTATCCTCTCTTCCATTTTATCCTCACAACGACTCTGTGAGGTAGGTTAGGCTGAGATCGTGTGACTGGCTCAAGGTCACCCAGCAGACGTCCACAGCAGAGCTGAGGTCTGAACCTGTGTCAACCACATCCTAGTCTGAGACTGTTTCCTCAGTAGTGAAATTCCCCACACTGATGTTTTTAAAACTGCCCATTACGTGAAAATTTCCACAGTAGATTTTCCCTCATCAGGCCCTGACCAGAAGTGTTCTCCTTTTTACCCCGTGTTTTTGGAATCCCCAGTTTTAGCGAGTTCTGAAGGAGAAAACTTCAGGTCTGTGCCTCGTGAGGGAAAAAATCTACTGTGGAAAATGTCACATAACGCACCGTTTTAAAAACGTCAATGCGGGGGATTTCATTGCCGCTTAAATGGTCACCTGCCAATTACCACCAGGGCCTTGTGGTACTTAATGCCATTCCGCAGGGCCTGTGAGGCAGAGATATTCTGTCAGGCTTTTGGCTCAGGACAGAAATGGTTCCAGCATAGCTGGCACCCTCCTCCTCTTTTTTCTTTCCCCCATCTTCGCTTCGGCCCTCTCTTCAGCTGCCCCCGAGACAGCAACACAGTCCAGGGAAAAAGAACATAAGAACATAAGAGAAGCCAATGTTGGGTCAGGCCAAAGGCCCATCCAGTCCAACACTCTGTATCCCACAGTGGCCAGAAATACCAGTGCCATCAGGAGGTCCACCAGTGGGGCCAGGACATTAGAAGCCCTCCCACTGTTGACCCCCCCCCCAAGCACCAAGATGACAGAGCATCACTTGCCCCAGAGTCCCTATCTATACCTTGTGGCTAATAGCCACTGATGGACCTCTGCTCCATATGCTTATCTAATTCCCTTTTGAAGCCGTCCATGCTTGTAGCCGCCACCACCTCCTGTGGCAGTGAATTCCAAGTGTTAATCACTCTTTGGGTGAAGAAGTACTTCCTTTTATCCGTTCTAACCCGACCGCTCAGCAATTTCATGGAGTGCCCACGGGTTCTTGTATTGTGAGAAAGGGAGAAAAGTACCTCTTTCTCTACCTGCTCTTTCCCATGCATAATCTTATAAACCTCAATCATGTCACCCCTCAGTCATCTGGCCCAAGGTCATCCAGCAGCTGCAAGTGGAGGAGTAGGGAATCAAACCTGGTTCTCCCAGATTGGAGCCCACACACTTAAGCACTACACCAAACTGGCTCTCAGCTAAAAAAGGAACATTAATTCTTGCTTTTAATTTTGTTTTTAATGGTTGTATATTGCCCTGAGCCTTACATTGTAGGGAACAGGTGATTCATAAATTGAATGAATGAATGAATGAATGAATGAATGACTAACCTGGGGTTATGTCCTCTCAGCTGTTTCCATCCCCCTGTGCTGGGAAATACTCCCCTGTTGCATTCCTGATTGTCACACAGAGACATAGAACTTCCCCCCAAAGGTGGCAGTATTAAAACAGTTCCAGATTCCTGGTGAATGTTTCTTCCCACAAAAGGACAGGCCCATAGTCAGGAATTTCTAAGTCAAAGGGCATTTAAATTCCGGGGGGGGGGCACTGGGGCACTGGCTAATTCAATTAAATGTAATTTCATTAACTTGATTGGTGCGGTGCAGGGGAGAAAGGTGTGGCGTAGGGGGAAGAGAAGAAGAGAGAAGAGATTGGATTTATACCCCACCCTTCACTACCCAAAGTTGTCTCAGAGCGGCTTACAATCTCCTTCCCCTTCCCCTTCCCCACAACAGACACCCTGTGAGGTAGGTAGGACTGAGAGACCTCTTGACAGAAACGGCTCCTTTTCAAGGACAGCTCTTATGAGAACTATGGCTTGCCCAAGGTCATCCAGCAGGTGCAAGTGGAGGAGTGGGGAATCAAACCAGGCTCTCCCAGATTAGCGTCCGCGCACTTAACCACTACACCAAGCTGGGAAGACAAGGAGAAGCAGCGGCCCTGGCAGCGGGGGGGAGTTCCCGGTGGCCTCTGTGCTATACCAGAGAGTCGGGGGTCCTGGGCCGAAAGGAAGTCGGGGGGGAGGGCCCCCAAATGCCCCGCTGTATCTACGGGCCTGCAAAAGGATAACTGAAAAATGCTTCTTCTTGCTTACTAAATTCAACACACAAACTCCAGTCGGTCACAAAAGACCGGCCACGTTCTTCGGACTGTGTAGCCAGAGAGGCGATGAATCTTCATCAAGAGGTGCCATCTTTGCATGCAATTAATAACCCAAAAGTCATACTTGGTCACATACAGCTGTAGCGCGGGCGGCGGTAAATACACCCGGAGGAGAAGCACCTGGGTGTTATTACCAGTTCTGCCCTTCTAATTACTTCTCCGAGTCCTGTCCTCTGCCGTACGATAAGTCGACGGAGTGCTTTTCGCAACTCCTGCCCCTGTTTCCCCACCAGTGACTCCGATTTCTGTCTGCAGGCAAATACGTAAACGCCAGGCTTAATGACTAACTGGTTTGTACTTTCAAAAGATTTTCAGGAGCTTCTGTGGAAAAAAAACCTTTGGCTTTGAACGTTTTCCCCCAAAACAGAAATCAGCTATTCCCCCCCCCTTCTGTGTTCTCTGTTTTTTAAAAAATTTTCCCTGTGTGCCAACGAAGAGAATTCTAATTAGAGGACTGCCATGTGTCACGACAGCCCACCTGCTTCTTCTGCGCAGACAGTTGGGGGAGAGAGGAAAATACGTATACTGTACTAAGTTTTACAGATAACTCGGATTTCCATTGGCCCTTCAGATGCTATCACACTTCCCTGGGATAGTTGGCTTCCTAAAAGTTATCTGGCAGCCGTAAAGGAACCCAGATCTTCCCAGCAGGCAAGACGGGAACTCATTTTTATTTATTTTGCAAGTGGGAACACACGAGGACTTACCATGTATCCCCCCTTGTGTTTTCTCATTCCCTCCTCCTGGCTGCCACCATATCCTCTCCCCTTTCCTTGCATCCTTTTCTCCATACCGCCGACCGATTAACCCACCTTCTCTCTCCCCCTTCCTGGTCTTCAGCATAATTTAACATAAGAACATAAGACAAGCCCATGTTGGATCAGGCCAATGGCCCATCCAGTCCAACACTCTGTGTCACACAGTGGCCAGAAATACCAGGTGCCATCAGTGGGGCCAGGACAGTAGAAGCCCTCCCACTGTTGACCCCCCACCCAAGCACCAAGAATACAGAGCATCACTCACCCCAGACACAAGAACATAAGAGAAGCCACTCGGCAGTAGGCGGCTCGGTTCCTTCCGGACCTTGGGCCGCCTGAAGAGCTTTGGAGAATCGTGGTTTGGCCATCCCCGTCTTCCCCGGTAGTGGCGTTTTAGGCTTCGGAGTAGGCGGCTTGTCTTTAGCTTGACGGCTGCCACAATCCACGGCGAAATGCCCCTTCTCCCCGCACTTTAGTCATAGCCCCATCTTCATGCGTAGTTCTCGTGCCGATTCCGACAGGCGTTGAGTCTTGGGTCTGGAGGCGCTGGCAGTGACGGGTCTGTTGGTCGTAGCAGCCAGGTCGAGCTTGATGGTGTTTAGCCGATCCTCTGCATTTTCAGCTTCCTGGGTCCAAGCCATCAGGGAGATAGGATTAACAGTCTTCAAAACCGTTTCGCGGATGTCCGCGTTAAGTCCCAATCGATACATTTCAGCCAAAATGTGATCGGGGTAGTCTCGGAGCTTTGCTGCCTGCTTGTGGAATTCCAGTGTGTATTCGCGAACCGACTTCTTGTTCTGACGATAGGTGCGGAGAAATGCTTTGGCCCTTTGGCTCGCGTTGACATCCTCAAACCGAGCCCGCAGCGCCCACATGAATGCTCGCAAATTCAAAAGTTCTGGACCGCGGTCATTGTGCAGTCCCACATACCATGTGGCGGCGTCTCCTTTCAGTCTCGCCGAGATGACATCAATGAGAGCAGCTTCATTTCGGACGAGGTGTCGGCTCTCTTCTACGAATTTGTGCACCCTCACCGTGAAGAAGGCGAGTTCCTCTGGGTTGCCGTCAAAGGTAGCCTCCAGTAAATCCTTGGGTCTGGGCCGTGGAGTCCTTACCAACGGTCCCAGCTGCCCCGGAACTCCCCCGAGAGGAAGACCCGGAGCAACCGGTGGTCCCGCTGGCACTGGCCTCATCGGTGGCGGCAGACCCGGCGGCAGACCCGGCATCGGCTGTTGCGCAGGTCCTACTTGCTGCGGAGGTCCGGCCGGTGGCTGGGCAGGCACCTGCGGCGCGGGAACTCCCGGTGCTGGGGCGACTTGCTGTTGCGCGGCGTGTGCATCAAGAAAATTAGCCATTCTAATGTCCATCATCCCCGGCAGAGCTTCCATTACATCCTGGAATGCCCTCAACAAGTCCCTCACCGAGTATTCCAGTTCCTCCAGTCGTTCCCCGGTGGTTTCCTCAGGGATCGGATCTCGAGGGTGGGAGTCCGGGGGTGGGTCGTAGTCTCCTTCCGTTTGGAAGCCCCCGGCTCCCTCCGAATCCTCTACGTGGCCTCGGGGCCCCGATGGTTCGAACATCCACTCTTCGAGGTCTTGCTCAGAACACCCCTTCTCCGAGGTAGCCCCCGGCTCTGGGAACAATCCCTTGTCAAACAGACTTTCACGTAATCCGCTCCCTCGACGGGAGTACACCTCACGGGTGCCTTGAGTGTTGTACATAGTCCAGTCATCCTGCTGTTGAGTCTTCCGCGGACCCCAGTGCGAAGGGGTCGGAGGCGGCCAAGACAGATGTGCAGGCCGGCGGGGAATCGTTCCCCCCACGGCACCCTCCAGCGAGGCTGCCGTCACCAAAGGAGCGGAGGTGTGTGGGACCGATCCTGAATCCCCCTCCGTTTTCGGTAGGTCTCCCTCAGCTCCGCTCATGATCTTGCCAGATTCGGAACGATAGGAGAAAGGGAGTTCTAACAATATGTTGGATCCCCAAGCATCGAGAATAAATCCACGTTTTCAAGAAAAGCAAAATTTATTTCAAAGCGTTGAAGACATACTCAAACACGTTCTTTGTTAGAACTGGGGATACACAGTTAGGGCGAGCATAATAAAGGAAATTCAAACAGATACATATCCAATGAATAATATTCCCGCTGGCGGGCTAATGAAACGGTTGCGCGCCCAGTCCATGGGAACCAGGCAGAACATCAGACAAAACACAGGTGCAGTTCTCATGAGATAGCAATAGGCAAGCATTACAGCATCTTCTCCCCCACACATCCACCAGTAGTTATCTTATGCATTCCAGCACAGAAGCAGGATAGTAAAAACAAGCCGGGAGCAACAGGGTAAGGATATGTACACAGAGGTCACAGAAAACAGAATGGCAGCTTGCTGACACATAGGGAAAGTGTTCCAACCCTTTTCTCATTCTAGTTGTCCCATTGCTTACCACCCTCCACTGAGAAAATTTCTCATTTATACTCACTCTCTGTTTCCTATTAATCAGTCAGTTTTTGGTCCACAAGAGGACTTGTCCTTTTATCCCGTGACTATCGAGGGTTTGTTTACTTCATTTATAGCCCACTATCTTCCTAGTGGGGAGCAAAGCAACTGATACCATTACCCTTGCTTCCATTTTATCCTCACAACGATTCTGTGAGGTAGGTTAGGCTGAGATCATGTGTGCTTTCCACAAATGCACAAGGTGGTGGTGGGGGGTCAGATGCATCAGTGCACACATGCTCAGAGGTGGAGATATTAATGAAGGCCAGTCTGAACAGGCATCACTGACCTTGATGGACCAAGGTCTGGTTCAATATAAGGCAGTTTCATGTGTGACTGGTTCAAGGCCACCCATCAAACTTCCACAACAGAGTTGAGGTCTGAACTTGGGTGAGCCAGATCCTAATCTGAGACCATTTTGGCAATAATAATAATAATAATAATAATAATAATAATAATAATAATAATAATAATAATAATAATAATAATAATAATAATAATAATAATACCTTTCAATTTATTGATCGCTCAACCCTGCAGAGCTGCTGGCTCTGAGCGATTTACAGTTACACGGGTTTTCACAAGGGACTAACAATGATAGGGGTAAGGGAGGACAACATATGATTCTTTAAATTGCACACGTTTGCAGCCGACGTGGATTTTGTTCAGCTGTAGGCTTCAGTCGTGTTCCGGGCAGCATTCATTTCGGCTTGGCTTGATGACGTTAGTTCTTCCTGGGCTGCTTTGAGTCGTAGTGCCGCACTGCCACCGCCTGGCCGGATTGGCCCATTACAGGCTTCTTGATGCTGAAGAGGTCTTTTCCCCAGGCTTCCGAGCTTACGAGCTGGACATTCCATTCGCCGGCTAACACCTCCCCTATGGGGGTTTAGTGTGCCCACCCTCTCTAAGGAATGGTACCCATTTTATCTACTCGCTGAAGCTTTCAAACCACTGAGTGGATGGTGAACTGGGGACAAGGCTGGTAGCTCACACCAGCGCGGGGTAGAACTGACAGCAACTCTGTTCAGTTCAGATATTAACCAGAGGATAAATCCTCTGTGCCACCGCTCCCCTTATCAGTAGTGAAATTTCCCACAACGTTTCACATTATGTGAAACTTTCCACAGTAGATTTTTCCTCATCAGGCGCAGACCACAATTTTTCTCCTTTTTAGCCTTTTTTCTCCTTTTTTTGTAACGGAATCCCCAGTTTTAGTGAATTCCGAAAACATGGCGTATGAAGGAGAAAACTTCAAGTCTTTGCCTGGTGAGAAAAAATCTACTGTGGAAATTTTCACATAACCACAGTTTTAAAAACATCAGTTTATGGAATTTCTCTACTGTGGAAATGGTCTGATGCTCTAACCAGTACACTGCACTTGGGTGGCTGCTGTTGAATAGCACCAAACAGCAAGGTATGTTCTTTCATGCAAGTCATATTGTAGCTAGTCACCGGGTGGTTGCTTCCAGGGCTGGCCTTGATAAGTGTTCCCTCAGAGGCCCCCTGCCCCCGCCTGCCCCTCCTCATGCCTTTAACTCACAGAAACCAAGCCTGAGATGTTGGTCAAATTGTTGTGGTTGCTTAGCAGCAGCCATTGAGAGCATGGCACTTCTGTTATCATTTTTCCCCCTTAACCCTCAATATATAGGGTTTTTTTTAGTTTCAGATTTTTCTGCAAACCTGGCATATTTTCAGGTTTGTACAAAGATCCTTCTTGTCTGTTTAGGGCTCCTATCTCTGGACTATGGCTGCGAGAGCTGGACTATAAGGAAGGCGGAGTGCCAAAAAATAGATTCTTTTGAATTATGGTGCTGGAGTAGACTCTTGAGAGTTCCTTGGACTTCAAGGAGATCAAATCAGTCAGTCCTAAAAGAAATCAACCCTGACTGTTCCCTGGAAGGTCAGATACTGAAGGTGAAGCTCAAATACTTTGGCCACCAAATGAGAAGGGAGCACTCACTGGAGAAGACCCTGATGCTGGGAAAGACTGAAGATCAAAGAAGAAGGGGACGGCAAAGGATGAGACGGTCAGACAGTGTTTTCGATGCAACGAAGATAAAATTAAGCAAACTCCGGAGCATGATGGAAGACAGGAGGGCCTGGCGTGATGTGGTCCATGGGGTCATGAAGAGTCGGGCTCGACTGTACAACTGAACAACAACAACAACAACTCTGCATTTATGCATCCTGAGATCTGGCAGTGTTGAGAATTAGATATACTGATGGCTTACGGAGGCCATTAGTGTATCCTGCTTTCTCCTGAGGTAGCCAGGACTGACAGTGAAACTTCCGGTAGCCAGTCTCGCCTCCTTATTATATCAAACAAATGAAATTGTTTTATACCAAGATTCATCCTGCTACCCAACATTGTCTATTTGAGTTGACATTGGTTCTCCAAGGTATTAGGTAGAAGTCTTTCCCAGCACTGCTACCTTCAGTTGATGAAGCCATAGATAGAACTATTTGCATGTTGTGCCACTGAGAGCCAGTCTGGTGTAGTGGTTAAGAGCGGCGACTCTAATCTGGATAACCAAGTTTGATTCTCCATTCCTCCACATGCAGCCAGATGGGTGACCTTGCGTCTGTCAGAGCTCTCTCAGCCCACCTACCTCACAGGGTGTCTGTTGTGGGGAGAGGAAGGGAAGGTGATTGTAAACCGCTCTTAGTAAAGGGTGGGGTATAAATCTCCTCCTTCTCCTCCTCCTCCCTGAAATGGTCCACCTTTCTTCAATTCAGCCAATTATACTGAAATCATTTTGGATGGAGTTATGTGGGTCACTATCAGCTCTACTCAGTCGATAGCACATTTGCCTAGGATTGCTACTTGGTCTATGCTCAACGGGGAGTTAAGCCATATTGTCAACATCACACTATTTTTAGATGTTAGGAAAAAAAAAATGTACCTAAACTGTGCAAAGGCACAGCCAGTGAATGGCCTATCCTCTGCAAACAGTAGATGTTCCCTTTCCTCCTTCCGTTATTTTGAATTATTGAAAACTCACTGTGTGATCGCTGTTAATCCCATTTTGTGCAAGCCAGATATTTTCCTCAGAATTTAAACCTCTCTGTAATCCAAGAGGTACTACTACTACTACCACCACCACTACTACTACTACTTGGAGCTGCGGTGGTTCAAGTGGTTAAGACGCTGAACTGCAGGCTGTGGAAGGTCGGTAGTTCAGCAGTTCGAGACCCGGGTGCCGCATGACAGAGTGAGCTCCCGTCTCTGGTCCCAGCTCCTGCCAACCTAGCAGTTCGAAAGCAAGAAATTGCAAGTAGATAAATAGGGACCACTTCGGTGGGAAGGGAACAGCGTTCCGTGCGCCTTGGTGCTTAGTCATGCCGGCCACATGACCACGGAAACGTCTTTGGACAGCGCTGGCTCTTCGGCTTTGAAACGGAGATGAGCACCGCAACCCTAGAGTCGGATTCGACTGGCTTTCGAGCAAGGGAACCTTTACCTTTACTTTTACTACTACTGCTGCTGATAATGATGATGATGATGATGATGCTGTTAAGTCACAACTGACCTAGGGCGACCCTTCATGGGGTTTTCAAGATGAGCGGAAGCAGTTTGCCGTCGCCTTCCTCTGCATAGCAACGCTGGTCTTCCTTGGTGGTCTCCCATCCATGTACTAACCAGGGCCAACCCTGCTTAGCTTCTGAGATTTGATGAGATTGGGCCAGCCTGGGCTATCCAGGTTAAGGAAAGAGGTGGTTTGCCACTGCCTTCCTCTGCGTGGGAACCCAGGTTAAGGAACGAGATGGTTTGCCATTGCCTTCCCCTGCATAGGAACCCTGGTCTTCCCTGGTGGTAGTACTAACCACTGCCAATCCTGTTTCGCTTCCAGGATCTGACAAGCCTTGGTTTAGTCTGGGCTATTAAGCCCTCTTTTGAAAGGTTCTACAATAATTGTGAAGAAGATTGTCATTATATCAAGGAAAGAGTCAGCTGAATGTACACAGAGATATCCCCTGTGCCCGTACCTATTTGTTAGCTTTCTTTACACAACACACTGCCAAGTTTTATGTGCAAGATCAGAAAGGCACAGAAGTCTGTCTGAATATACTAAGGTCAAGATTTCTTAACCTCGGTTTATTAGAGAAGCCCGTGCTGCTTCAGCAAGAAATATTCTTTAAAATCACCCTCCTGTCAAATTCTCAATTTAGATCAACGGTTTGACATTCCTGCATGACAGCTTTTGCCTTACTAACTTTCCTGTTTCTGAGAGACACATCATTTATAACAGGAGGTTCTGTTCTTCAGTGTCTTTGCAGTGTTATTGCATCCTTCTCTTTCATTCCAGCTAAGACTCCCATAGTCAATATATTCAAAACTTCAGTTCTGCTGCCCTTCCCATATTAGGATGACAGGGACGGAGAGTTACCTGCAGTGTTTGAAGGAAGTCCAAAGCTCTCCCTCGTTATCAAGGAAGAAATATGATCTTCTGACTAGGCAATTTTAAAAATTATTCTTAAGCTAAGAAAATAGTTCTTATTTACGTCACCACCACATCTCTGTCCCTCATAGGACATAAGCCAAATAGCACTTTAGTGATGCTAAAGCTTTTGGGCACACACCAATTTTGCCCCACTGCTGAATCCAATCTTATTAAACTGGTCAAAATCTAAGTGTTATGGCTAAACTGACTTGTGTAGTTAACTCTGTGCCTGGAACTATCAGGGTATGAATAGGCCGCATAGCCCCTGCAGATGTTCTGTGGTAATATAAGAAATCACATGGTGGCCCAGAGAAGGAGAAGAAGAGGAGGAGGAGGAGGAGGAGGAGGAGGAGATGATTGGATTTATACCCCACCCTTCACTACCTGAAGGACTCTCTGAGTGTCTTACAATCTCCTTTTGCTTCCCATCCCCACAACAGACACCCTGTGAGGTAGGTGGGGCTGAGAGAGCTCTTTCCAGAACTGCTCTTGACAGAACAGCTCTGAGAGGGCCATGGCATACCAGCAGCTACATGTGGAGGAGCGGGGACTCAAATCCAGTTCTCCCAGATTAGAATCCTTGCTCCAAACCTCTACCCCAATTTCCTGAGGTAACTTGAAGATGGGGACTGGGAGAACTTGTGCAGGCAGGCTCCCTCAGAGGTCTAGAGTAGGGTTGCCAAGCTATTCCATGCAGCAGTTGGGGGGAAAAGCAAGAAAAAAAGCAGCCTTGTGTATTTTCTGGAAGCTCACACAGGACGTGAGAAAAGGTAGCTCTAGGAACCGTAGAAAACTCTATAGTTTTACCACAGAGTTTCTGGCAATTCCTAGAGCTACACTTTGCCACTTCCTGTATGAACTTCCAGTTATGTACATAAGGCTGTATTTTTAAAATTTCCCTCCCATGATGCTGTGCCCCCCCTAACCATCTTGCCAGTTGTCAGGCACTGCCTACCAACCTTTGTCCCCAGAGTCCCCAGGCTCTACTTCCTTTGATCCCATCAGCCATAAAATAAATGAGCTGAGAACATGTCACATTTTGGTCTGACAGGGATTCACATAAAAACTTGTGACTGAATGACAAAAATTAAGAAGGGTGCAAATTAAAAAAAAATAATTCCATAATATGTTATGTTACTCATTTATCTAAAACATTTTTATGCCGCCTTTCCACCCAGCTAGGGGACACAAGGCAGTGAATGTAAGGTGGCATGGTATAGCCCAGAATGTAGAAGCTAAGCCGGGTCAGTACTTGGAAGGGAGACCACCAGAGAAGACTCTGCAGAGGAAGGCAATGGCTTCTACCACCTCTGCTTCTCAGATCTCGAAAGCTAAGACGGGTTGGTACTTGGATGAGGGACCACCAAGGAAGTCTCCGGAGAGGAAGGCAATAGCAAACCACCTCTGCTTCTCAGATCTCAGAAGCTAAGACGGGTTGGTACTTGGATGAGGGACCACCAAGGAAGTCTCAGGAGAGGAAGGCAATAGCAAACCACCTCTTCTTCTCAGATCTTGGAAGCTAAGACGGGTTGGTACTTGGATGAGGGACCACCAAGGAAGTCTCCGGAGAGGAAGGCAATGGCTTCTACCACCTCTGCTTCTCAGATCTTGGAAGCTAAGATGGGTTGGTACTTGGATGAGGGACCACCAAGGAAGTCTCCAGGGAGGAAGGCAAAAGCAAACCACCTCTTCTTCTCAGATCTCAGAAGCTAAGACGGGTTGATACTTGGATGAGGCATAGGCGTAATCTTCGTGGGGGCGGCGGGGCTTCAGCCCCCGCCGAAATTTTCAGGAAAGTGCTCAGCCTCCCCCGGGAGCCACCCTTGCTCCTAGCACAGCAATGCCTCTGGCCCAGCCCCAGCCCCCCCTGGGAAATTGGAAAGTCTACACCCTTGGGATGAGGGACCACCAAGAAATTCTCTGGAGAGGAAGGCAATAGCAAACCACCTCTGCTTCTCAGATCTCAGAAACTAATCAGGGTTGCTACTTGGATGGGAGACCACCAAGAAAGTCTCTGGAGAGGAAGGCAATGGCTAACCACTTCTGCTTCTCACTTGCCATAAAAGCCACTTGCTGGGGTCACCATAAGGTGCCTGTGACTTGATAGCACTTTTCACACACACACACACACACAAGCAATTGAATGCCCTGGGACTTAATTCTGAGTAATCATGTTCTGTGAGAGGCATTGCTCTGTGACAGCAGCATGTAACACACGTCGGCTGTCGGGTATCAGGAATATATTTTGGGCAGAGAAGAAGGCATTTAAGAGAAAGAAATGGTCCAAACATCCCAGGCATCTGGAACATTCCCCCCAAAGGTGTCGAAACCTATGGCTGGGGAGGGTTGAGAAAAATCCAAAGTGTATAAATACAAGAAGGATTGAATATGGTCTTTGCTGTTGTCATGGCAACGAGAGGCTTCGAGAACACAGCAGGTTAGGTGCCTGGCTAGTGAAGACGACTTCTGGGCGACCCCAACCATGATAACTGATGTTGTAGTGACTGGGGATTAGTTCAGCAAATAAACTCTGATGTCTCCCTTTTCTGAACTGTGTTTGTTGTGTGGTTTGGGAAGAGTATTCTTCTTCATGGCAGTATGGTATAGATCTGAGAGTCCTTCCATTATTTAGATGTTTCCTTCCCACTGGAAAGCTTGAAATAGGTAATAGCAGAAATTAAATCATAGGATACACAGTGATGTAGAATTGGAACAAGACCACGCATTAACATGTAGTAATTGGCGAAGTCTTCTGCCAGCTCGGGCATAACCTTCAAAAAGTAGCCAAGCCAAAGAGTTCTTGCTGTTTTTTCTAAAATGAAAACAGTAGTCGGAACACCCCCAAGTGAGTAGGGTTGCCAAACTCCAGGTGGTGGCTGGAGATCTCCTGGGATCAGTTCCCCTGGATAAAATGGCCACTTTGGAAGGTGGATTCCATGGCGTTATACCCCACTGAAGTAGGGATATCAGATCCCCCAGTGAGGGTGGGGGTGAGGGTCTCCCGCTTTCAGCCCCCACCTCTCCACCTCCAGCCAAAATAGGGGGGAATGTTGGAAATAATGTGGCTTGCCTACTGCCTACAGGACCCGGAAGTGATGTAGGCACATTGGGGATGCTGAGGAGTGACACTCTGTTTTTGGGGCAAAACTCTATGGTATACGCAAATTCTACCATAGAGTTTTGCCCATAAGCTAGACTATAGCCCCCTGATGTGTCCACGTCACTTCCAGGCCACATGGGCACACCATGTTCATTTCAGCTCTCCTCCCCACCCCAGGTAAGTGTACTTCCCATCTCCCACCAGTTGCTCCAAGGGGCCTGGAAACCCTGCACTGAAGTCCTTCCCCTCTCCAAGTCCCCTTCAGGCTCCACCCCTCCTAAAGCGCCAAGTATTTCCCGACCTGGAGCTCGCAACCCTACAAGTGAGGCATCAACCATTCCAGAACTGGGCATAATCTGAAGTGAGAAGGAAAGTGCCCGACACATAGTGCTGGCTACTGGAATCTCAAGACAGTAGTTATTCCGCCCTACACAACCTGTGATACACCAGGCTAAACACAGCACCACAAGAAGCCAGTTTGGTGTCATGGTTAAGTGTGCAGACTCTAATCTGGGAGAACAGGGTTTGATCCCCCACTCCTCCACTAGCACCTGGCTGGATGACCTTGGGCAAGCCGTAGTTCTGATAGCTGTTCTTGAAAAAGAGCAGTTTCTGTCCAGAGCTCTCTCAGCCCCGCCTACCTCACAGGGTGTATAAATTCAGTCTCCTCCTCCTCCTCCTTCTGTGGTGTTACAAATATTTGATTGTGCACCTCCCCTTTCCCTATGGTCTCAAACAGAAGGTGAAAGCAAGAAGTCCTTTTGGGTCTCGCTGAGTTGCCTTGCAAAGCCGTTGGGTGGCTTGGTGGGCCATCAGTGTATCCAGGCCTGGTGAAGAGGCCAGGCTTTTCCCATTCTGGGTGAGCTAGGGTTGTCAAATCTGGGTTAGGAAATTCCTGGAGATTTGGGGGTCGAGTCTGGGGAAGGGGAGGTTTGGGGAGACGAGGGACCTCACTCGTGTATAATTAGGACTGCCAATCTCCAGGTGGTGGCTGGAGAGCTCCCAGTGTCAGAGATCAGTTCCCATGGAGAAAATGTCCCCTGTAGACGGACTCTATACCCAATGAAGGCGCTCCCCTCCCCAAATCCCACACTCTTCAGGCTTTACCTCCCCCCCATCTCTAACCCCCAACTCAGAGCTGGCGCCCTAAGTATAATGCCATAGAATCCATGTCCTGACCCCACTGGTGGACCTCCTGATGGCATTTCTGGCCACTGTGTGACACAGAGTGTTCGACTGGATGGGCCTTTGGCCTGATCCAACATTGGCATCTCTAACTAACTCTAACTAACTAACACCCTCCAAAGCAGCCATTTTTCTCTACGGGAACTGTTCTCTGATGTCTGGAGATCATTCATAATTTCTGGGAGATCACCGGGCCCTGCCTGGAGGTTGGCAACCATTAGGCCGAGCATTTCTGAGAATTTATCAGAGGGATTTCGGCTTCCTCCTCCTCCTTTCCCTTTGCTATTTTGCATTTCAGTAACTCTGCCTTTTCCAAAGATGCTTATGCTATATCGGAAGGACCTGGCGGCGCTCCGGTGAATTAATCTCATGTTTGAAAATATCTTGGAAAAATTCCCACTCCGGGACCAATGAACTATGTGTCTCTGGCATCGCTTCTGAGAATCGCCAAGGCCTGCCAATTCCTGATGCCAAGCTGCTTTCCGCACCTCTGGAGTTGTGCGACGGGATGCTGCGGCAGAATCCGTCTGTCCCTTCCCAGTGCTTCTGTGATGAGTCGCACATGTTGAAACTCTCTCTGATGTGCAGCTATAGCCAGAACCCCTGACCTGGATAGCTAGGGCTGCCAAGTCCCTCCGGGAGGCGGGGATTCCCCTGCCAAAAGGGCCCCCAATCCGCCAGTCCGGATCCGGCCAGCAGGGGGAACCCCACCCCTGAAGTGGCCAGATCAGGTCGACATGCCCAGCGCGATGACGTCACCCGGAAGTGATGTAATCACACTGGGCATGTCGCAGGGTGACACTCTAACAATCGCCCTGAAAACTCTATTGTAGGTAAGAGACTTGGCAAACCTAAGCCAGAGTAGGCCGATCTAATCAGATTTTGGAAGCTAAGCAAGGTCGGCCTTGGCTAGTATTTGGAAGGGCGACCTCCAAGAAATACCAGGGCTGTGATGCAGAGACAGGCAATGGCAAACCACCTCTGAAACATCTCCTGTCTTAAAAGCAAGTCTTGCTTGCCACCTATTGGTGCATAATGCTATAGCAGCTAGAATTTCTGGCTTCCAGACAATCTTAGGATCTCCTCGCTGTACTATATGCACTGCCATACAATGAGAATGAGGATGATGATGGTGATAGGAAGAGGAGGAGGAGGAGGAGGAATAAGAAGAATGGAATTACATCACATCTGGGGAAACCTGGAAGTGACATGTCCTCTTTAGGAATTACCAAAAACTCAATGGTTTACCTGGAAGGAATGTCAGTACTCTCTAGGAAGCACCAAAATCCAGGTTTCCCGGTTTCCCCAGAAATGTTGTCAGTTTCCTCTAGGAATTGCCAAAAACTCTATCATTTCACCTGGAAGTAATGTCAGTTCTCTCTAGGAATCACCAAAATCCAGGTTTCCCCAGAAGTAATGTCAGATCTTTCTAGGAATATTCAAAAAATCTACAGTTTCAGCTAATATAGGAAGAGGTTCCGCTAATTCGTAAAGTTTCAGCTAATTCGTAAAGAGGTGTGATGTCACTTCTAGGCTTTCCTGGAAGTGAGGTCATGCCTTCAGCCTTCAGTGAGGTCATGCCTCCCTTTGTCCTTCCCCCCCAGTCTCCCACTGATTGCCAGACCCTGGGAACCCCGCCTGAAATAGGCCTCCCTGCTAAAGGTCTAGTACCCAGCTCATCAAACCAAGGTGCAGCTTTATGATGGCTCCTATTTTGAGTGAGGGATGAGCCTCTGAGAGCCTGCAAGCTAGTTTGCCCCCCCATACAGTTCAGCCAATGGAGAAGGAAGCTGTGATCAGCTGACCCCCCCTTCCCCCATTTCCAGGCACCTTCTTAGCCAGGTGCAACATGTGAAATATGCAGTTTTCTCTCCTCCCTTTTTTAAAAAAGTAGCATGTGGCATCTCCTTGAGTCTCCCATTAAACATTATTTATTTATTTATTCGATTTCTATCCCACCCTCCCTGCCGAGGCAGGCTCAGGGTGGCTTCCATTAAAAGGTGGGGAAAAAAATGTTAAAACACAAGCGCTTATACGGTACAACCTCATAAAATACAAAACATACCAGATCATAGTGCAAAATAGAGTAAAGTGCTGGTGGCGGTAGCGTCCAGGTGGCCATAATAGGATGTTCCAGAGAATGGCCCCCGTCGGTATCCAGCATAGCCGGATGTTGGTGTTAGCATAAAGGGCTTTAACAATTCAGTTAGTATTGTTAGTGTTGTTGATGTTGTTAGTGGTGGCTCCTAATCGAAGGCCTGGTGGAAGAGCTCCGTTTTACAGGCCCTGTGGAACTGTAAGAGGTCCCACAGGGCCCTGATGTCCTCCAGGAGCTCATTCCACCAGTGTGGAGACGCCACTGAGAAGGCCCTAGCCCTGGTAGAGGCCAGTCTGGTGTCTTTCGGTCCAGTGAGGGCCAAACGGTTTTGCGACCCTGACCGCAGTGCTGTCTGGGGAACATGTGGGGAAAGGTGGTCCTTCAGGTGGGCAAGCCCCAGACCTTTAGGAGTTTCCTGTATCATGGAAATAATAATAATAATAATAATAATGATGATGATGATGATGATGATGATGATGATGATGATGATGCTTTTGATTTATTAATCGCTTTCCCCACAAGTGGGCTCAAAGAGATTTACAGTTACACTTTTAGACAGGGGACTAACAATGTTTCATAGGGGATAGGAAAGACAACATATAATTCATTTTTTAATTACACACGCCGTAACTGCACGGTGGAAACATCTCTGGCTTGGATCAGTCATGTCCCGAACGGCTGCATCGACCAGCTTGATGACGTTGGGGCTTCAGGACCCATGTGTCGTATCGCCACACTGCCACCTCCTGGACGGAGCATCCCATTGCAGGGATTTTTCTTGTAGCCGAGTAGATTCTACCGCCTTCCGGTCCTGGAGCAGGACATCCCAACTGACAGCTAACACCTTCCCACAGGGGAGTTGGTGGCCCCACCCTCTCTAAGGAGTGGTTCCCATTTTATCTACTCACCGAGGCTTTCGACTCGCTGGGTGGGCGATGAGCAGGGGACAACAGGCTGGCTGCTCACATCAGCGCAGGGCTCGAACTGACACAGTTCAGATGTTAAGACAGTGGGATACACCGCTCCCCACTGGATGCAGAATGTAATGGGAGAACTACCTTTAAGGCCTAAGGGCCTCCAAAGTATGTTCCTCGGAGCGAATGGGCAGATTTAGGCCCAAGAGCCAATAAAAAAGGAAATATTGTGAGACCCCAGTGATATTCTAGGCTGTGCAGTCACAATTAACCGAAGCAGCTCTTGTATAGATTCCCCTTGTCAATTATTTCTCTTGCCCTTTCTCAGACAAAGGTGATTCCCCTCACCCCATTTATTTTGTACAGGCCCAGCGACCCGTAAACTTAATATTTGCTGTTCCAGACTTTGAGCTCCTATCGAAGATTCTCACACAGAATGGGTAAAGCAAAGGTCCAGACACAAACAGAACCTACATTTCCCGAAGGGGGAAAAACAAAAACAAAAACCAATTCAAGGACTCAAAGAAGGGGACTGTAGTTCCTGCTCGGTGCTTTTAAATAATATATTACCGAGGGAAAGACACTTTGAAGTAGGCGAGGAAGATGGCGAACGCCCCCGCCCCACCGCCAGTCTTAAATTTCAAACCTTCCGCATCAAATCACCCACACATCCTTGCAATAAGGAAAGTTCCAGAGAAGTTTGTGGAGGTTCCCCCCCCTTTTGTCTGGGCACCGCCGCGACTTGTAAGCCGCTCTGAGACTCCCTTGGGTAGTGAAGGGCGGGGTATAAATCCTATCTTTTCTTCTTCTTCTTGTGTGGTGGGCTAGTTGTGGCAAATGGTAGGGAAGCTCAGTATTTCTGTATACAGTTGTAGGGGCTTTATTGCAATGTGGTATGGCCTGATATTATGTTCTTATTCCAGTGTGGGGTGTGGGGGGGCTTTCTAAGTTTCTAAGCAGTGTTCTAAGAAGGCAACTGTTCCTGGGGTTAGCCCAGCCCAGGGACATTGCTAGGGCGGTTCCCAGGCCTCCCTAAATTTCTGGGGAGCCCATCCCTAAATCCCAAATGGGTCCACCTCCATAGATAATGACCATGCCTGTGATGTCACTAGCTCCTCCCTATGATGTCATTGGGTCCCAGTTCTTTTAATTACTTAGCCATGCCTCTGGCCCAGCCCCAGCCCCCCCCGGAAAATTGGAAAGTCTACGCCCTTGGGGACTGCTGCGGTTCCCCACCGCTCATGTCACTAAACACCTGGTAGATTTGCGAGAGGGTGCCAACTGGAGATCTTCCAACTCGTAGGAGAATATTCCATCACCGTTCTGCTGAAGACTGCACTTTCAAATTGCTAAGGTAGGCAAGGAATATGAAGTGAGGCTCTTTTTTTAAAAAAAGTATTATTACACTCTGCTTCTGAAGGAGGATAACGTCGAATGATTCAAAGGAAAAAATTGTGGCATAAGCTCCGGGAGCAATAAACTCATTACAAAAAACAACTGAAAAGGAAAAGTGTAGGTGAAGGATGTGATCCCACCATATACTGAAACCGGAAGAATGACAGCGTGGTACAGCTTGAGTCTGTCAGACCAAGCCCTATAGAGACCCTTTGAGGAAAGGCTGAGGGACTTGGGAATGTTCAGTCTGGAGAAGAAGAAGAAGAACTTTTCTGCCTATGATACTCTGGACCATAAAAGATTACAGAACGCAGGAGGAGAAGGAGGAGGAGGAAATTGGATTTATACTCCGCCCTTCACTTGGAGTCTCAGAGCGGCTTACAAACTCCTTCCCCTTCCCCTCCCCACAACAGACACCCTGTGAGGAAGGTGGGGCTGAGAGAGCTCTTTCAAGAACTGTCCTTGAGAGAACAGCTGTGACAGAACTACGGCTTGCCCAAGGTCATCCAGCAGCTGCAGTGGAGGAGTGGGGAAATCAAACCCGGTTCTCCCAGATTAGAGTCCATGCACTTAACCAGGAGGTTGACGGGGGGACAGGATGGCTCTCTTGAAGTATCTGAAGGGCTGCCACTCAGAGGAGGGCAGGGAGCTGTTCCTGTTGGTAGCAGAGGAGAGGACTCAGAATCATGGGTTGAAATTAAGGGCAGTAGGACAATAGGACTTTTAAGAATGGGTTTAAATTCAGGGCAGGAAGGTACCAGCTGGATATTAGGAAAAAACTTTTTTGACAGTCAGAGGTTTGGCACAGTGGAATCCGCTGCCTTGGTTGGTAGTGAGCTCCCTCTCACTGGCACTCTTCAAGCAGCGGCTGGACAAACACTCGCCAGGGACGCTCTAGGCTGATCCTGCATTGAGCAGGGGGGGTAGACTCAGGGGTCATTTCATAGAAAAAGAGCTAGGGGAACTCATTAGCATAACTCATTAGCATATGCCACACCCCCTGGCATCAGGGGCCCGGCGGTGGACCTGCAAGGCCAGCGGGAGTGCGAGGAAGCCCCGCGAAGGCCCTCCCTGGCCCCAGGCAGGCAGGGGTGGGGAGAGGTGGGGAGGAAGCAACTTACCCTCCCTCTTCTCCTGCCTCCTCCTGGCTGAATGAGGGCTGGAAGCGGGGCGACCGGAAGCAGGGGGTGGGGCTTCGTCATGTGCCCCGCCCCCCTGCACCTCACCCGGGGGAACTGTGTTCCCCCGCATTCCCCCCAAAATGACCTCACTGATACCATGACATCATTTCTGGGTAAAACCCAGAAGGTAGCTCTAGGAATTGCCGGAAACTCTATGGTACCATATAGTGTCCATCGATTCCTAGAGCTAGAGCTAACATACGTCACTGATACCACGACATCATTTCTGGGTAAAACCCATAAGGTAGCTCTAGGAATTGCCAGAAACTTTATGGTACCATAGAATTTCCAGCTGTCACACCCCGGGAGGTCCCCCAGGAGTCTCCCGCCGGTGACCGTGGCACCCGTTGAACACTGGAGGGCGTCACTCCATCAGGAGTTGAAGGTCTACTGAAGAGGGGAAGGCACTGTGGAGGTAGCCAGGGAGAGATGCTCTAGAGTTCAGGAAGAAGTGAGGGCCTCAGACCAGGGGCGCACAGCAGAGTGGTTACTTCATCGCTCTTGGCCCCCCACAGAGGTTTAACTGTCTCTCCGTAATTTGCTCTCTCTCTCGCCGCTCAGCGCAGTTCACTTCTGGTTCCTCCCTGGCCCTTTTCCTCCTTCTCTTTTATTCCCTCTCTGGTTCCCCGCACTGCCCTCCTAGACAGCCCTGCCCCCTCCTAAAGGGAGTGACGCCGACCCACCTAAAGCTGGCCCCGCCCCTGGGGTGTCGGCTCTCCGCTCCAGTCTCCTCGAATGGCTCCAGCCGAGCTGTCATGGCTCTCTTGGGCCTCCCACCTGACTTCCCTCTCCACACCCAGAGGCCGCTGCTGTGCTCCCCGGCCTCTGGTGAAGCCGGGCGGCCCCCATCTGTCTGCCATGGCTTCTCGTCGGCGGACCATTAGCCTCTCATTCGCTCCCTCCACCATCGCCCTTCGGAACCCTGATGACTCCGGCCTCTGTTGGTCCCTCTCCTCGCTCACTGCAGCGTTTGGTAAGTGCCCTGGAGTTGGCCCGTCTCGTCGGCGTCGGGGGGGGGGATGTGTGGCCACTCCTGCTCTGCAGCCCGGGTGGTCCCAGGACACCAGCAATGCCTAGAGTTAACATACATCTATTCTGGGGCTTTATCCAGAAGCGATGTAGTGGCATGAGTGATGTCGCTGTTTGTTATTTTATTTTTCTCCTGCTGCCACTTGGAATGGCGGCGAGAAAGGGGCTTGCTGGGGTACAGCCTGACAAACCTACGCCTTGGGAATAACCTCCTGAGAGAGACTAAGCAAACGGTTTTCCCCTCTTAGAGAAAGATGTGAACATTTCTCGCCATTCCATTTTCGTCTGACCCATTTGTAGTGATCCCAAGAGAAAAAGCAATATTAGAGGTGGTGAATTGATGCAAACATATCGGTTGACTGGAGAGTACAACCTGTTCAGACTGAGCCTTCAAAACTTTTGATATCTCCTTCCCCTTTAAGAACATTCCGATTAAGGATGCCGGACACCCTGGTTGGGGTGGGGGTCTCCTGCTTTCAGCCCCCTCCTCTCTACCACCAGCCAGCAGGTCAGCAGGAGGGAATTACCCTCCAAAAGGGAGGAATGGCAGACATTAACACAACATGCCTACATGACCCAGAAGTAATGTAGTGTCATAGTTGATGCCTCATTCGCCATGGGAATATGTATCATGGGGGGATTTCAGCTGTATTCCATGGGGGGGGATGGGTATCGGTTTGTGTGTATGCGCGGGGGAACTGCTTTGCTTATGCGGCTGGGCAACTGTTTTCTTAAGGCGCCTCCCATCCTGGGAAGAATGCACAATGGCCTTGAATGCTTCTCTCTGCTAGCCAGACTGTCATAGGTAAAATAACAGTAGCCTCGCAGGTGGGGTTTAGAGCGCGCTAAAGTTAGGTGGGCCAAATTCAGGGAGTGATTGGTGGGGACACGGGGGGGGGGCTGTGCAAACCATGGATAACTCGTACCTTGGCACCAAGGGGGGTTAGTTCTGACACAACAAGTCTTATCAACAAGTCTCTTTGCTTCTCAATAAACAAATCACTGCCAAGAGAGTGTTGTTGAGAGTAACTTTGTTCAAGAATCTGACATGTAGGCACATCAGGGATGTCAGAGGTGATGCTCTGGTTTTAGGCATAACTCTATGGTAGAATTAGCTTCCACCATAGAGTTTTGCCCCAAAACCCAAGCGTCACCGCCCAATGAACCAGGTGATATAGGCATGTCATGTAACTACCTTCAGGTAGTGAAGGGTGGGGTATAAATCCAATCTCCTCCTCCTCTTCTCCTTCTCCTTCTCTTCCTCCTCCTCCCCACTCCCAGTAAGTGTCTCCCCCTATCCCCCGCCAGATGCTCCAAGGGACCTGGCAACCCAAATTCCAATGCAACCCATCGCTCATGTACTTTGACCTGCCAGGTGTTTGACGGACCCTTCCTTTCCTTTATCTCAGTTTGTTTGCTACTTTCCGATGAATCCTGCATGCATCTCACGCGTCCGGGTCTGCCAAGCAGAAAAACCTCACTGTGCCTAATGCATTGCGAAAAATTCAGGGAGAAACAAGAGGTCAGGTGTCAGAACGCAACACCTGGTGCTGCTAGAAAGATCAACAAGACCCTGTGTCAGGCAGATGTTTAAGTGCCACGGTGAGCAATCAGGCAACCATTATGTCGCCTCTCAAGCAGCAGAGAAGACAGGAAACGCGTCTCCTTCTTGGGGCTTTAAAGAAATAGCTCTCCAGATCTCCTCCTACCTGGTTCCATGCACTTCACAGACAAAGCAAGGGTTCACAAAATCCCGTTAGAGGCTCTGGCCTCCTTTTGTTCCCTGACTTTAGCTAGGGATGCTATCCTCCAGATGGGACCTGGGGATCCCCCAGAATCACAGGTCATCTCTAGGCTACAGAGACCAGTTCACCTGGAGAAAATGGATGCTTTGGAGGGTGGACTCTGGGACATTGTACCCCGCAGAGGGTCCTTTCCGCACTTGGATCTCATTCCTGGTTTTATCAGAGTTCAACTCGTGACAATACCTTGCATTTATCCCTGATTATAACAGCATCCGTTTATCCCGGAACAAGTGTGGGGTGAAACCGGGGTGACCTCAATGTAATGTGGAAACAAAAAAATACCCCGAGATAATTACAGGGGTGAACCCGCGTGCAATGTAGAATGTAAAAATACCCCGAAATGATTATTAGGGTTGACCTCGCGCTTTGTGTAGAATGTAAAAATACCCTGAGATAATTACAGAGGTGAACTCACATGTAGTGTAGAATGTAAAAATACCCCAAGATAATTATCGGGGTTGACTTCGCATGTTGTGTAGAATGTAAAAATACCCCGAGATAATTACAGGGGTGAACTCGAGTGTAGTGTAGAATGTAAACATACCCCGAGATAATTACAGGGGTGAACTCAAGTGTAGTGTAGAATGTAAAAATACCCCGAGATAATTACAGGAGTGAACTCACATGTAGTGTAGAATATAAAAATACCCCGAGATAATTACAGGAGTGAACTCACATGTAGTGTAGAATATAAAAATACCCCGAGATAATTACAGGGGTGAAGTTGAAGGTAGTGTAGAATGTAAGTTCTGGGACAGGGTTGAACCAGGATTTAAGGTCTAGTGCGGAAAGGACCAAGGTCCCTGCCCTCCCCAGGCTCCACTCCCAAATCTCCAGGCGTTTTCCAACTTGGAGCTGGCAAACCATGGCAACCCTACCCTCCACCCCCCAGCAGCAGCTAGGGGGGACTTGGCAACCTTGAACTCTACCCAACACTACTCTCTCCACATACAGCCAATATCACCATTCCCCTTCTTTGAGTTCCATCTGGGGAAGGGGCTATGAGTTCTTGCTTGGCATGCAGAAGGTCCCCGGTTCAATCTTGTCAGCAAGCTGCCATGAGATGCTGTATTCCTTTTCTGTGTAACTTTGCACCCTGCCCATCCCCCTTGTATTTTCCTGTGTAGGTGTTTACTGTCTTTTGCTGCTACATCTGCGGAACTGCTCAAGGTCAACCAGCTGGAGGTGGGATGGAGTTGTGGCATTGCTTGGCTTATTATGTATCTTATGCCTGAGAACTGAACTAGTGTTTATGTTGCAGAACCGTTGTGTTCCCAAGGAATTGGGCGCTCGTTTTATCTGCCTTCCCGCCAGCGGGAAGTGGACTCATTGGTCCTCCCCTGGTTCAAAGTTCCTTTATTATGTTCCCTTAGGTGGCTTGTAGTTATTCCTAACAATGCTTGTGTTCTGATCTAATCATCGCTTTATAATAAACTCTACTTTGTTCTTCAAACGTGGATTTATTCGAATGCATGGGGAATCGGACAAATCCCCAGAATCTCCAGTTCAATGGACCAGCTGTTAAGGGGTGAAGAGAAGAAGAGGAAGAAGAAGAGGAAAAAGAAGAGGAGGAGGAGATTGGATTTATACTCTGCCCTTCACTACCCAAAGGAGTCTCAGAGTGGTTTACAATCTCCTTTCCCTTCCCCTCCCCACAACAGACACCCTGTGAGATAGGTAGGGTTGAGAGAGCTCTTTTGATAACTGTTCTTGACAGAACAGCTCTGAGAGAGTAATGACTGACCCAAAGTCTCACCAGTAGCTGCATGTGGAGGAGTGGGGAATCAAACCCGGTTCTCCCAGATTAGAGTCCATACTCCTAACCACTACACCAAACTGGCTCTCCCACACCAAACTGGAAAATCAAAGTCACAATGAAAAACCAAAATCCTCAAGTTCCTGCTTAAAAAAACACAGCCTGTTGGATATATGTGAGTTGCAAGGTCTAAATTCCAGTCATTATGGGGTTAACCTGTATATCTTGTGTGCTATTATTCAGACTGACCGGGAAGGAAACCTGGCTCAGAGCAAATGTAAACAAAGCCTGAGAAACTGAAGTCTGTTTACAAACTGTTATGTCCGCTGACCGCCACCAGGCGCCAGCGACTAATACCTGAGCTTGGATCTTAGAGACAATAGGGGCTAGGATCCTGAAACCTCTAGCGGTCACCAATAGGAACTTGGCGGGAAGTTTAAACTCTCCAATAGGACCTGTGGGTGGACCAAGGGGACTGTATATAGTTGGCCGACAGGCCGGTATTTGTGTGTTATGTTGTGTACTAGTAAACATGTGCTGAGTATCACTCTGTTTCCTGATCATTCGATGCGTCGAACTCACCACACCACATAAACATCATTGGTTAATGTAATCAGGTGATCTCCTTCTAGGGGTCAAGGAGAAAGAGGATCTCCATTACTGGTGTTGCTGTGAGACCATGTGGTCAGTCCATAAAGCTCTAGAGATGTAGCCTTTGTTATTTTGTAGATTTCCCTGTGAACCCTTCCCTTAGAAATAAATTTTTTAAACAGAAAGAAATGCCTCCTCTCCAATGAAGCAAAGATCCATTGCAAACCTCTATTTAAGTATTTTTGCCTTTTCCCCCAACACAGCCTAGATTATGTAAGAAAATAAACTGATGTTTGTCATCTTGGGTATGGACTGAGCACAGTGACACTAGGTTTTCTGCTTCAACAGGAAAGCTCTCCTGGTTCTGCCCACCACAATGTCGCTGGGTGGTGGTAGGGAAATGCCTGAGAAAATTGGTGTCACAGCAACGGTGCAGTGTTGCTTCTGGTAAATACCTGGAAATTTATTTTATTTATTTATTTATCTTTGCATTTATACCCCGCCCTCCCCGAAGTCTCAGGGCGGCTCACAAGGGGCACGAATGCCCAAGTTAAAACATTAAAACAGTACAGAATAATATAAAATACAATAAATACAATTCACTAAAAGGACATCACTGCACCAGCAGAATGTTGTAGGGTTCACCCCAATGTTCTAAGGTTTACCCACTTTAAGAAGCATTCCAATAAAACAGTGAATGGTGTGATACCCACAACTATCTCAAGGCCAAACTCGGCAAAGTGTTTGAGAAAGTCACAGCAAAGCCTTCGACAACACATCACAGCAAACCGTTGGCAAAATGTTTTCCCTCACATCCCATTGGCAGCTGTGAAGCTCCACAATCTAGCACATCTTTGCGATATTACCCAGAAAAACGGAAAACTGCAAATTAATTGAGGGCGAAGGATGCCCATAGCCGCGGCAGTAATACTTAGATGGGACTCATCATATGCCGAGATTAGTTTTTGCGGTATTATACAAGTTTTAATCATGTACCCTGCTCTTTCTTTTTAAAAGCAATTGCATGTTTAATAAGTCATTTGCAGATACTTAAAATTAAACACTTCGCCTCTCTGATGTTGCCTCTTGGTCGTCTCCTAATGGCGAAAGCTAGTGGAAAATCTAGTTAACACAACTTTGGGAAAATATAGCCCTGTGAAAATAAGCCCGGCTTATTTCTTTTATTATCCGCGAGCGGTTCTGTCAGAAATTGTCTATAATAATTAGCATAAGAATATCTCCTTGATGACATTCAAACTACATAAAAGAGATTCGGCGTCTCTTCCATCAAAGTGCATATTTATGAACTAAAAACTCTGAACGGCTGAAGCTCTGGTGAGGATTCTAATGATAATTTCTGCGTATGATTTTAGAATCGGTTAAGTTTAACTTCCTGAACAGTCTAATGGAGAAAGCTCTTCATTAGGTTGTCGCCACTTTCCACACACAAATTTGGTAAAAATAAACACATATGGAGATAATTGCGGTTCGGATGCGAATGCTTGTAACGCTGAATGCAAGTAAAGCCAGATGAATAGATTATTATCTTTTGATCTCCTAACAATTCTACGAATAAATAGGGGGGGAAAAAACCTATTCTGGAATCTGAAGCCATTAGATCAATTGCATTTCTCATTTATCGAGTCGTCACGATGGCATCTTTCAAACTTCAATGGGAATAGCTAATGCGTTCCTTTCATTGCTTTATGAATCAGAAGGCCATATAGATTTATCGCAGCAATTAATGTGGCTCTTTCATTCCTGTAGAAAGAAGCCTGGGTTCTTAAAAAAAAAATAGGGAAGAACAGCCCAAGGAGACCAAAGTTTTTTTGGATGGAGGTGTAGTGATTAGGAGTGCAGACTCTAATCAGAGAGAACTGGGTTTGATTCCCCACGCCTTCACGTGCAGCCAGCTGGGTGACCTTGGGTCAGTCACAAGTTCTCTCAGAGCTGTTCTCTCAAGGGCAGTTCTCAAAAGAGCTCTCTCAGCCCCACCTACCTCACAGGGTGTCTGTTGTGGAGAGGGGAAGGGAAAGGAGAATGTAAGCCGCTCTGAGACTCCTTCAGGTAGTGAAGGGCAGGGTATAAATCCAATCCCCTCCTCCTCTTCCTCCTCCTCCTTAGGCTTGCATCCTTATCAAATACTACATATGGTCCACCAGAAATTGACCAGCAGTCCACCAGAAGACAGTGATCTGTATTCTGCTCACCACTCTCCTACTTCATACTGGGTAATTCTTAACTTGGATCTCTTCTCCATTCTCATTTTCATCGCTAGTGTGTCCCTACTGCTTTGTTTATTTCTTTTCTTTTCCACATGTGTTTGCTCCCTCTAGTGGTCAATTCAGTATTACATCTCTGTATATCCGGCTTATCTTCCTGCT
>NW_015174989.1:1801-7401 GCF_001447785.1 Gekko japonicus | reverse complement strand
GATTTAAACAACATGTTTTTGTGCTGGACATACAGTGATGTAATATCAAATTGGCCACTAGAAAGAGCAAAACACATGCAGAAAAGGAGGAAAAAACCCCCACGAATCAAGGACACACAAGCAATGAAAATGAGAATATGGAAGAATACTTGATTTCAGATGGGTAGCCATGTTCCCCTACAGTAGAACAAAAGAAGAAGAAGGAGAAGAGATTGGATTTATACCGCAGTCTCAGAGCGGCTTACAAACTCCTTCCCCCACCCCGTCCCCACAACAGAAACCCTGTGAGCAATGTTCCCTCTAAGCTGTAGAGTTTTGTGAGCTAAAATTCTACTTTGTGAGCTAATGGCATTAAGGTTGTGAGTGAGCAATTTGGTTACTGCATAAATTAGTTTGCACTGGAGCCATCCTTCTTGAGCTAGGACAAAAATGTGTGAGCTGGAGGCTAAAAAACTGTGAGCTAGCTCACACTAACTCAGCTTAGAGGGAACACTGCCTGTGAGGTAGGTAGGGCTGAGAGAGCTCTTTCGAGAGCTGCCCTTTCAAGAACAGCTGTGTCAGAACTATACCTTGCCCAAGGTCATCCTGCAGCTGCAAGTGGAGGAGTGGGGAATCAACCCCAGTTCTCCCAGATTAGTGTCCGTGCACTTAACCACGACACCAAACTGGCTCTTGCGAGATTCGAGTCCAGTAGCACCGCAAACTTTCTGAGAAAAAGGCAGTATGTCGACAGTTTTCAAAGCAACACTATTTTGACCACTATGGATATTGAGTCTCGATACACTAACATCCCCCACAAAGATGTCCTGCAAATGCACTGACCTGGATAGCTTGGGGAAGCCTGATCTCATTTGATCTCGGAAGCTAAGCAGGGCCGACCCTGGCAAGTATTTGGATGGGAGACCTCCAAAGGATACCAGGGTTGGGAGGCAGAGGCAGGCGATCAAGCCACTTCTCTGAACATCCTCTGTGCTCCAGTAGGAGTTGCCAGAGGTTGCTATGACTTCCAGGCATGGGCACACACACACACACTTGAGAGCCAGTTTGGTGGAGTGGTTCAGTGCGCGGACTCTAATCTGGGAGAACCGGGTTTGATTCCCCACTCCTCCACTTGCACCTGGCTGGATGACCTTGGGCAGGCCATAGTTCTTTCAGAGCTGTTATCTCAAGGACAGTTCTGGGAAGAGCTCTCTCAGCCCCCCCTACCTCACAGGGTGTCTGTTGTGGGGAGGGGAAGGGAAAGGAGATTGTAAGATGCTCTGAGACTCCGAATGAAGGGTGGGGTATAAATACAATCTTCTTCTTCCACACACAAATGCAAAAATACCAAAAAAAGGGATGCACTGCAAGCCATTCCGAGCACAATTTCTGACAATACCACCGCTGACCTTACCACAAAACTCTGCCAGCTTGTACTCACCCATGACTACTTCAGATGCGGGGATGATTTATTCCTTCAGCTCAATGGCACCACTACATGCCAACGTTTTCATCGATGACTTGGAGCAACACTTTCGCAGCTCCCGCTTGTTAACACCCCTCTTGTGATCGAGGTTGATTGATGGCATTTTCATCATTTGGGCACCCAGGAAAGAAGCGCTGGAGAAATTACACCAGACTTTCAGTAGCTTCTGTCCCACCATCAACCTGACCATGAATCAGTCCACAGAAGAAGGACATTTTTTTTAAAAAATTATTTTTATACTTTTGTACAATACACATGGAGCTGCGGTGGCTCAAGTGGTTAAGATGCTGAACTACAGGCTGTGGAAGGTTGGTAGTTCAGCAGTTCAAGACCCGAGTGTGCCGCATGACGGAGTGAGCTCCAGTCTCTAGTTCCAGCTCCTGCCAACCCTAGCAGTTCGAAAGCAAGAAATTGCAAGTAGATAAATAGGTACCACTACAGTGGGAAGGTAACAGCGTTCCGTGCGCCTTGGTGTTTAGTCATGCCGGCCACATGACCACAGAAACATCTTCGGACAGCGCTGGCTCTTCGGCTTTTAAACGGAGATGAGCACCGCAACCCTAGAGTCGGATTCGACTGGCTTTCGAGCAAGGGAACCTTTACCTTTTACCTTTACAATACACATAACGCAATAAACACAACCAAGAAAAACAGGGAGGTGTAGGCCACAGAAAGATAAGAATGATAACAACTGCATGAAGACATGTTTTAATTGTACCATGACAATCCCGGCCATTGATTTTATTTACTACGTTTATGTATACTCTTTACTCTATGGCTAATCTGATGGACCGATCGAACCTAGTACACCAGGTATGTTCAACAGGTAGATCGCGATCTACCAGTAGATTGCGAAGGGGTCAGATGTAGATCACCAGACCCACTTGGTCTCCAGGTTTGCTGGACAGATGTTTGGGGGGGGGGTTATGATTGTTTGGTGGTACCCAACTTTAGTGGGTTCAAACTAATTTGAAACTAATTTGAAACTTTATTTTCATGGTGGTAGATCACCGGCACTTTTGGCGGGAAAAAATAGATCATTACCTGTTGGACATGCCTGTAGTACACAGTATTTTGTGTGATAGAGACCGAGCACTTGTGGAAACGAGATTTTGTGTCAAGCCAATTGGAAGACTGGGATTCGTGGTGGTTTACAAGAGCAACCAGTTGTGATACCGGGGGTTTGTTTGCTCTTAACTTAGTTGTAGGCTTGGGCATGTAGTAGTCAAGGCATGGCATCTGGGCTGCTGGTTGACATGGACAGAGAGGTCGCTGAGAAGCACCTGGCTGCATTGAATGAGTACAGATCCCCCGGGCCAGATGGCATGTGCCCAAGAGCACTCCGAGACCTTCCTAGAGAGCTTGCAGAGCCTTTATCCATCATCTCCCAGACCTCTTGGAGGACAGGAGACATGCCACAAGACTGGAGGAGGGCAGATGTCATCCCAATTTTCAAAAAAAGGGGAGGAGGGTGTCAGGTAGCCCTGTCATAGAACTGGAATGTGGAGGGGTAGTCTCCTCCTCGTTCCCAGTTCTTCCCTGCTCTGCTAATGTGCGCTATCTCTGGCATGACCTTGTAGGTCCATGCTGCATTACCTAGGCTGGGAAACCAACTGCTTCTGCTGTGTTATGCTTTGCTGGCTAACTTCAGCCCCCACCCGCAAATTATAATCACTGGCTTTTGCTTAGTGGGGGGGGATGTTTGATTTCATTATAAGTCAGAGGCCCTTGTACTAACGGCTATTCCTAACACAAGCTGTATACGTGCTCATTAGTACTGGATCCATCAATAAACAGTTATCTTCTTATGAAGCCCTGTGTGGTGGGACCTGACTAAAGACTCTGACAGAGGGATGACTCGGTCTGACCTCTGTCCCAGGGAAGACCCAGGAGCAGATCTTGAAGGGATCAATCTGAGAGCATCTAAAGGACAATTGGTGATCTGGAAAAGTCAGTATGGATTTGTCCCCAACAAGTCCTGCCAGACCAACCTCATTTCCTTCTTTGATCGAGTGATGAGCTTACTGGATCAAGGGAATGCTGTTGATGTTCACCTGGATTTCAGAAAAGCTTTTGACAGGGTTCCCCAAGATGTTCTGATGGGTAAACTAGAGTACTGTGGACTGGACTCTATGATAGTTAGGTGGATAGGGAACTGGTTGGAGAATCATAGAATCATAGAATGATAGAGTTGGAAGGGACCTTGCAGGTCATCTAGTCCGACCCCCTGCACTCTGCAGGAGCAGAGCCAAAAGATAGCCCTACAACATACCCAAAAGATGGTCGTCCAGCCTCCGTTTGAAAATGTCCAGCAAAGGAGTATCCACCACCTCTCAAGGCAGACTGTTCCACTGCTTAACCACTCTTACAGTTAGGAAGTTTCTCCTGATATTTAGCCGATAATGACTCATAATTTCCACCCATTAGATCTAGTCTTGCAATCCGGAGCAAGAGAGAATAGATCTGCTCCATCTTCTACATGACAGCCCTTCAAATACTTGAAGACTGCCATCATGTCCCCTCTAAGTCTTCTCTTTCCCAGGCTAAACATACCCAACTCTTTCAGCCTTTCCTTCTAAGACTTGGATTCCAGCCCTCTCACCACCCTGGTTTCCCTCTTCTGGACACGCTCGAGCTTGTCAACGTCCTTCCTAAAATGTGGTGCCCAAAACTGGACATAGGACTCCAGGTGAGGCCTGACCATAGCAGAATAGAGTGGAACGACCACCTCCCGTGATCTGGACACAATGTTGCACTCAGAGAGTAGTTGTCAATGGCATTTCATCTGATCATTTTATAAATGATCTGGATGAGGGTGTGGAGGGACTACTCATTAAATTTGCAGATGACACCAAATTGGGAGGAGATATAGAAATCAATGAGATCCAAACACACTGGAAAAGTGGGTGGATGTGAACAAGATGCAATTTAACAAGGATAAGTGCCAAGTTCTACATCTGGGTAACAAAAACGAGGAACACGCATGCTGGATGGGGGTACACTTCTAGGTAGCAGTGTGTGTGAACTTGGGGTATGGGTGGACCGTAAGCTAAATATGAGCAGCCAGTGTGATGCGGCGACAAAAAAGGCTAATGTGATCTTGGGGTGCATCAACAGAGGCATAACATCCAAATCACAAGGTGTCCTAGTCCCGCTGTACACTGCATTGGTCAGGCCGCACCTGGAGTATTGTGTGCCGTTCTGGAGGCCTCACTTCCAAAAGGATGTGGACAGAATGGAGCGGGTGCAGAAGAGAGCGATGAGGATGATCGGGGGCCTGGAGACAAAGAAACCCTGTGAGGAAAGGCTGAGGGACTTGAGAATGTTCAGTCTGGAGAAGAGGAGGTCGAGGGGGGACAGGATGGCTCTCTTGAAGTATCTGAAGGGCTGTCCCTTAGAGGAGGAGGGCAGGGAGCTGTTCCTGTTGGCAGCAGGGGAGAGGACTCACCAGAATGGGTTTAAATTAAGGACGGGAAGGTACCAGCTGGATCGTAGGAAAAACGTTTTGACAGTCAGAGTCGTGCAGCAGTGGAAATGGCTGCCTGGGGAGGTGGTGAGCTCCCCCTCCCTGGCAGTCTTTACGCAGCAGCTGGGCAAACCCCTGTCAGGGATGCTCTAGGCTGATCCTGCATTGTACAGGGGGTTGGACTAGATGGCCTTTAGAGACCCTTCCACCTCTATGGTTCCATGATTCCATGTAGTGAACAATCCCATGCTTGCCCCACATGCTGGCTTTCTAAACGTTTTGACAGTCAGAGTCGTGCAGCAGTGGAAATGGCTGCCTGGGGAGGTGGTGAGCTCCCCCTCCCTGGCAGTCTTTACGCAGCAGCTGGGCAAACCCCTGTCAGGGATGCTCTAGGCTGATCCTGCATTGAGCAGGGGGTTGGACTAGATGGCCTCTAGGGACCCTTCCACCTCTATGGTTCCATGATTCCATGTAGCAAACAATCCCATGCTTGCCCCAAATGCTGGCTTTCTATAGTGTTTGCAACAGCCAGGAGTGTAACTCAGACTTCCAGCTGCTTCGCCTAGCACGAGGGGTGCTCTGTCTATGGCTGCGGGTCGACACCAGCTTCTCACAGCAGAAGAGAAGAATTAAGGAAGACTGCAATTCATAGAGTAGCAGCAGCAGGCA
>NW_015174989.1:0-1432 GCF_001447785.1 Gekko japonicus | reverse complement strand
GTGAAGGGCGGGGTATAAATCCAATCTCTTCTTGTTCTTCTTCTTCTTTTTTTGCAGCTTCCGACAAAGCCAGATCCATTCTTCTGTATTGATCACAGCTGATTAGAAGTTTTGGAATAAAGCCCACAAAATCAACGTTTAAGGGCTCTATCAATCTATCCGCTTCAGGAGCCAAATGTTTACATACTGCAAAGGTGCTCGACTTGAAGGAGGAGAAGAGGAGGAGGAAGAGGAGGAGATTGGATTTATACCTTGCCCTTCATGAGGAGGAGGAGGAGAAAACAGATTGGATTTATACCTTTGTATGGAAGCAGCACGCGCTTCTCTTTTAACTTTTAGACGGTTAATTTGAAATAGACACTCTAAGTGGTTTCAGCTTAGGCTTACCAAGTGGCGGCGGGGGATCCGCATGTCTTTACAGGATCCCTGCCACGGGGGACGGTGATACGCGTTGCACCCGCCGTCGCCAGGATGTGACGCTATGCATCGCTCTGGCAACAGGACTCCAAACAGCCCCGTTGCCAGAACGACGCGTAGCGTCACATTCTGGTGACGGCAGTGCAACGCGTCCTGTAAAGACATGCGGATCCCCCGCTGCCACTTGGTAAGCCTATTTCAGCTCCAGCCCCGTGAACTGTTTTAGCCGAAGACCTTGGAGTTTTTCCTTTCTCTTTAAGAACTCCACAGCTGCAAATAATAATTAGCTACTTAGCCTCGAGTGGGCAGTGGGCAGTTTAATATGGGATGTTTTTCTCTAGAAAAAAGCCAATTTACTTTCCAGGCTATGGAGGCCAGGGAGCATGAAACCTTATGAATGTCGGTATGCTTGAGACTCATTGCTATGGTGCAGAGATTAGTTATCCTTCTTTGTAATCATCTTCAATAAACTCTGTCGAGCTTTCCGAGACTTGGATTGTGGAGCAGCGTTGTTAATGGGTGTCTCCCTCCCTTTTCCCAGGTGCGAACTGGAGACCGAAGAGGTGAGCTTTCAAAGCGCAAAGTGCTTTGAGTGTTGATAAAGTAAAACAAGTTGCTCTTTGCCAGCTTGAGACCTTGAGCCCTAACAGGCTTTGGCAGAAGAACCGAGAGTGAAGCTCCCAGTTCACACATGGTGGCAGCGAAGTCAGAGACTCTGGGCGTGGTTGTGTTATAGAATGCTGTCTCCAGCTTGGAAACTTGACAGGAGAAGGACGCTGTTGTTGTGGTTTGTTTGTTTTGTTTTTTTGTGTCTCTTTTGGAAACAAAGCTAGTATGAGTGCAGACCGAAAAGCTTCCTTATCAGGCAATTTGCCTGACCAATGATTTATGGCAGAGAGCCTGCTGCACCATCTAGCTGGATTAGAATCCCCCCCCGAATTATCAGCGCAGTCGCATTTTTGTGTTGAAGATGATTTGCGGGACTCTAGAATGAGCCCAGATGATGAACCATTCA
>NW_015174988.1:58316-85895 GCF_001447785.1 Gekko japonicus | reverse complement strand
GGAGGACCCCAGGGACGCCGCCATCGTTCAAAGCGCCAAAAACTGGAAGTACGAACAGGTTTATTTTATTTATTTATACCCTGCCTTTCCTTGTAGTTCAAGGTGGTTTACAAGATGTTACTAAAACATTACAGATGAAAACCAAATAAGAATACCAGATTATGTGCCCCCCCTGGTGGAACAAAGACATATTTTTTGCAATCAAAACTATTGGGCCTCAACCAGGAATTCTGAAGACTGGACAATGTGTTTTTAAACAATATGGGGAGAAATTATGAAGATGGAAGTAATCACTGCCCCCCCCATTTATTATGTTTCCAACTGAAAGCAGACAACAGATTCATAACTAGAATGCTTTTTTTTTTGCAGAGTATCACACAGCGCTCACATGCATCAGTAATGTAAAATGAGGAAAGATTCCTATAGACCGAAGGAATTGAAAACAGCAAGCTGTGCATGCTCAATCATCTGCATAGAATTCAAAAATAAAAAGGTGAAACAATGGAGAATTACTATGTTAGCTGTGTTTGTAAACAAGACCATAAAATTCACTGTGGAGGATCCATTGCAAGACAAATATAATTCCTGAAAATTTCATCCAAATTCTGTACAGAACAACACAGACAAAAATGTGCTTTCCACTGAAACCAATGGAAATGAAAGAAAGGGCCCATTAAACTTTCATAGGTGAACTTCGTTAGTCTTTGAAGTGTACTGAGGTCTTTTGCCATTCTTGCTGCAACAAAGTAAGGCATCCCTCTGATGCATATTTTAACAGTTTAATAAAAGAAAACAAATCTGGTTTGGGGCAAAGGATCTAGGATAAACCTAGAACAAAGCAAGAGTTTCCATTTTCATATTATTAGAGAAAGGCACACCAGGCATTCATCAACCACAGAAAAGGAAGTCTATCTTCCCACAGTCTGTTTGGTTAGAACCTAATATATTGCTTGTCTATGAAATTTATTCATTGTAACAGCATTGTATATGATGTCTAATGAGACTCTTGTGGTGCATTTTGTGGCTCCTATAAGGAATGACTGTCTGTGTTCATCTGGAAATACAATAACTAAATAAAAGCAAGGAAATTATTGCCATGCAAGCCTTGTAATGCAAAATGAAATACCTGATATCCAGGGGGACAAACCATTACAGGTGACACATGAATAGTGACAGGTAGAAAGTGCTTTAAAGCTGCACTGCTGCATGGGAAGGAAACTTTGCCAAAATTTGTATTGACTTGGGGGGAGATAAAAGTTCCCTATTCATTTCCGTTGCTGGTTTAAACATAAATTGAATTTAATGGCTAGAATTTGTTGGCAGATACTAAGGAGCCATTTTAATGATTTGTTTATTGTGTTTATTAGGTACAGATCCTTTTTTTGACCCACCAGAGGAACCACTTTAGTTTTACAAATGTAATTTTACTAGACATTGCTCCAGTAATACTGGATGCAGACTGATAGAAGAGAGATAACAGAAATAGCCATGGAGATAATATCAGCAATCTCATGCCCTTCGGACAGCTGCTTTGATTGATACCCTGAAACTGGAGGAACCAGCAGTGAGAAGAATCTATGGGCTGAATCTCCCCTTTGGAAATGTTACTATTGAAAAGTCATTGTTTAAAAATAATTATACACTCAAACCTATCTCCCTGTAAAGCTTTGCATTCAAACATGCACAGAGAGATTCACAGCAAATTAAGCTGTGGGTTGGTTTGCCCTGGCCCCCAGCTTACTTCAGATGAAGCACCAGGCTCAACTGGCTGTGGAGAAAACAGCAGCCAATCAGATGAGTGTAGCCGGCCATTTTGCCCTACTGCTACCTCTCAGTTTCAGCCTTTTTGTTGTGGCTGACCCACCCACCCTCTTGGGAACAGCATGGGGTTAGCTGGTTGCTATATAGAGCCCAGCAGGAATCAACAACAAGTGGCTATTAGCCACAAGGTATAGATAGGGGCTGCGGTGGCTCAAGTGGTTAAGACGCTGAACTGCAGGCTGTGGAAGGTCAGTAGTTCAGCAGTTCGAGACCCGGGTGCCACATGATGGAGTGAGCTCCCATCTCTAGTTCCAGCTCCTGCCAACCTAGCAGTTCGAAAGCAAGAAATTGCAAGTAGATAAATAGGTACCACTTCGGTGGGAAGGTAACAGCGTTCCGTGCGCCTTGGTGTTTAGTCATGCCGGCCACATGACCACGGAAACGTCTTCGGACAGCGCTGGCTCTTCGGCTTTGAAACAGAGATGAGCACCGCAACCCTAGCATCGGATTCGACTGGCTTTCGAGCAAGGGAACCTTTACCTTTACTTTATAGATAGGGGCTCTGGGGCAAGTGATCCTCTGTCTTCTTGGTGCTTGGGGGGGTCAACAGTGGAAGGGCTTCTAATGTCCTGGCCCCACTGGTGGACCTCCTCATGGCACTGGTATTTCTGGCCACTGTGTGACACAGAGTGTTGGACTGGATGGGCCTTTGGCCTGATCCAACATTGGCGTCTCTTATGTTCTTAAGTTAGCGGAAATAGGGCAGGTTGCTTTGGATAGATAGGGTTAATCAGTAAGGACCCTCAAAATTCTGCATGATACAGGATGTGCCTGGGTATGCTATGAAGGAGCACCCTTGGTGCAAAGTGGCATCTTTTGAACCTGGTAGTAGCCTTGCAGCACATCAGGGGAGAGGGATGAAGTTGGGAACCTCTCTGGACATAGGGATGTGCAGGTAGTGATAAGCAAGGTTAGCAGTAAATGCTGGCTGAGTTTGGAGCAGGGGAGGATCTGTCTAGAAGGCAGTCCCTGTGGATGCCTAGTGCAGCCTGCCCTCAAAGTCGTCAGCTTCCTGAAATAAGCAGTGATGTAGATCAACATAAGATCAACAGTTGAATAAGTAAACCCAAGCTTGTTGTCTCATGCAGTGCTCCCACTAAAGTGCACTACCGTGCACTCATGAACAAGTTTTGGCCCCTTAGCACACAGATTTTTTGCTGAGTGCAGGGCAGTTAGTGGGTGGTGGGTGAGCTGGGCATCGGGCAGGCAAAGGCAGTGAGCTCACCTTTCTCCTTCTGGCAAGCTGACTGAGAGCTGGTGGGGAGGGCCAGAGGGAGAAGGGGACTGACTTGGCCCAGCTGCACGCAAGGTGGGCCAGAAGGAGGAGACTCCTTGTCATGCTCTATTCTGCACTCACCTCCACCTGCGGGCTGTGGAAGGAGGGAATCGGGGGTGCATTGGGGTGGGGTGGGGAGATGGCCTTCAGCAGGGTTTGGTACCTGTTGCCAGCTCCACTCGGCGGTACATTCCATAAGCCTGGAGGCAGCCAGAAGGATGAGGGGCGGTGAGAAGCATCTTGTCAGGCAGGGTCTACAGCCACCAGTGAGTGCTCGGGCATGGCCTGCTTCAGTTCTTTCTCATCTTTTCCCTGCCCTGGACTGGCACCCCATGGCAGGCCTAAAGGGGAAAGCATCCCAGCACTACCATGGGAGAGAGTCAGAGGCATGCATGCAAGGTGCTGCATGGAGTGGGCAACCCTAGCCCCCCCCACACACACACACACACCGGTTCAGTGGGGCTTACTCCTGAGTAAGTCTGCATGACTCTTCATGGGGTTCCAAATCTTCTGCATGGGAGGGCATTGCCTGCATCCCTGTTTGGAGTCTGGCAAAGAGCTCGCCTTTAGGCCCACAGGATTTAGGCCACAGGATCTTCAGCATCCCCCCATTACCACCATTTCTGCTCAGATCCACCTGTGCTCTTTCAACAAGCTCTGTGGAGGGACCTCCCAGCATGAAATGCTCTGTGGGGCTTGAAGAATTACATTTATGTATTTATTAGCTCCTTTCGTTTTGGCAGACTCTGTTCCCTCATTCCCAGTATTTCCTCTACTCCCACTTCCTCCAGGTTTGTCAGTGACAATGCACCATATAGCCACAGCTCTCCAGCTCCCGTCCTCCTCCAGCCTACTGCCTCAGGGCACAGACAGCAGACTGCCAACCACAGAAAAGCAGCCAGGTGATGTCCCACCTTCCATTATTATCATCTTTATAAATCATATCAAGAACCAGGTCTAGGGGATGTAAAGGAGAGAGGAGGAATTAGAGACACCGGCAGTCATTGTGATGGGCAAAGACCCAACAGAGACACTGGCAGTCATTGTGACGGGCAAAGACCCAACCCAATAGGAGCCGGAATACGTGCCACTGGTCCTTTGAATTCTGCTCTTCTGACAAGGAGCTCAGGGTAGTGTATGTGGCTCATCCTCCATGCTCATAACAACCCTGTGAGGTAGGTGAGGCTCTGTGTGTGAGGGAGAGCGAGAGAGATTAGCCCAAGGGCACTGAGCAAGCTTCATAGCCAAGGAGTGGAGATTTGAACTCATGCCTCACATGAACCTCTCTGAAACTTCTATTGAGCCAGAGTTAAGGATGCCAGCCTCCAGATAGGACCTGGGAAATGCTGGAATTACATCTCATCTCCAAACTACAGAGATCAGCTAGATCAACCCTAGCCAGACTAGTTTATCTGGCTCTTCTCCTCTGCCTGGTAGGCAGTCTGGGGGGGGGGCGGTCTTAGGAGCTTTCCCTGCTCCCATAACTAAAGGTGCCAAGGATTGAACCTGGAACATCTTGCATGTCAAAAACTGAATCTGGGACCCTTTACTTACAAATACAGCAATAAAACCAAATAAATCAGCAGCACAGTAAATAACCTAAAGATGGTGCTAAAATTCAAATGGCACCACCGTCTCATGGGATGGGAGTGCCAGAAAGATGAGACCATTGCTGTCCCCAGCCAAACGCCTGCCAGAACACCTCTGCCTTACAAGCCCTGTGGAACTGCAACAGGTCCCGTAGGGCACAGATGTTGTCCGGCAGAGAGTTCCACCAGGTTGGAGCCAGGGCAGAAGATGCCCTAGCTCTGGTCAAGGACACCCAGACATCTCTCAGGCTGGGGCCTACTAATGGATGTTGATCTATTATTAGGGAGGCATCCAGAATCACTCCCAGACTCTTAAAGGATGGTGCGAATCTCAAGGACATACTGTCAAGAGCCGGGAGTTGACACCCCAACTCAGAGTCTCCCTGCCCCAGACACAGAACTTCTGTCTTAGAAGGATTCGGCCTCAGCTGACTCTGTTTCAACTATCCCACCACAGTCTCCAATCACTCAGCCAGATTTGGCAAAAGCAGGTAGCTGAAAATGGCATTGCTTAAATAGGAATCTTGGGTCAGTACTGTCTCTTCTGAGGAGGCCTCATGGAGCTGCATTAATTTGTTTTTGGCAGATGTACTACCAGAGAAGGAGATGAACAAGCATAGGCATGTACCACAGAATAACAGGACAGTGTGAGTGCTGAAGAAATCATCAGCTCGGAAGAGGAACGAAAGTTGGGCGAGGTGGTCAAAGTCCTAGGGTAGACGAAGGAGACATCTTCTCCACATTAGCGGAGCTGCTACGGCCCATAAACGAAAGACTCGATGGTCTTAACCAATTGATGGCTGCTTCGAACCAGAGTATGGCAAAACAACAACAGCAGATCACCGAACTCGTGAAAAAGTCGATCCAAACTGATGAAAAGCTTAAAGAGACAGCACACGAAACTAAAAAGGTGAAGAAAAAAGTTGGTCTGTTGGAGCAAAGGCAAGATCTCCAAGAAAGAAAGCTATTGAATCTACAGATGGAAAAAGCTAACAAAGTTCTCAGGTTTCAAGGGGTGGCTGAAACGGCCAGAGAAAACTTGAAGGAGGTGGCGGCAGAGCTAATAGCATCGACGCTCGGCACTGCACCGGCTGAAGCGCAAGCAGAGATCGAAGTGGCATATCGATCCTACTCTAAATATATTAAGCAGAACAACATGCCGGGCGAGATTGTAGTCAAGTTTCTCCGACGACAGACAAGAGATGATATTCTCAAAGCGACAGCAGCCAAACCCCTGCAACTGGGATCAGCAACTATCAGGGTCCTAAAGGACATTCCATTTGAGGTTCGACAGAAAAGAAAAGCATACAAAGAACTCATCTCAACGCTCCAGATCAACCAAATCTCATATGCCTGGCTCTACCCGGAGGGTGTGCAGTTTAAATACAAGGATAAGAGAGAAAAAATTGACTCAGTGTTTAAAGCAGAAGAATGGACTGTCAAGAGCCGGGAGTTGACACCCCAACTCAGAGTCTCCCTGCCCCAGACACAGAACTTCTGTCTTAGAAGGATTCGGCCTCAGCTGATTCTGTTTCAACTATCCCACCACAGCCTCCAATCACTCAGCCAGATTTGGCATAAGCAGGTCACTGGAAATGGCATTGCTTAAATAGGAATCTCGGGTCAGTACTGTCTCTTGTGAGGGGGCCTCATGGAGCTGCATTGCTTTGCTTTTCGCAGATGTACTACCAGAGAAGGAGAAGAACAAGCATAGGCATGTACCACAGAATATCAGGACAGTGTGAGTGCTGAAGAAATCCTCAGCTCGATGATCACTGGTCTCTCCTTTTATGTCCTCTGCCAGAAACATTTTCTGGAATGAAATCTGACTTGATTCTGTTTTCACTTATAATTTTTAAATCATTCTTAAAATATAGTTTAAAAGAATTCATTCGGAGATTTTTACAAGGCTTTGGTAATAAGAAAACATAAGAAAATAAGAGAAGGCTTTGTTGGATCAGGCCAATGGCCCATCTGGACCTCTTGTGACTCTTAATGTCAGACTGGTGTCCATTCATTCTTTGGTGTAGTAGGGTTTGACCTGTTTGCCCTATGTAGACAACGGAAGGGCATTGTTGGCATTTAATGGCATATTGTATATTGTATATTGTATATGGTATATTGTATGCCATTAAATGACTCAACAGCAAGCTGACATAACAGTGTAGGGATTTGAACCTGGCTCTCTTCCAGCATGACACTCTAACTACTGGCTGGCTATCCACACATTACAATTGTTAGCCCAATGTTAGAACTGAGTTTGGTGCAGTGGACAAATAGGTTGTAGATGTGTACATACATTTTTAAACACTTATGCACATATGTCTGGGGAATCAGATTGGAACTGGATTCTGACACATTTTTAAATTGGATATTTCGTACATTTTTATCTTGCCCATTCCCCCAAGTTGGACTTCCTATGTTGGTAAGATACATGAGACTCTGTGTAACAGTGATTATATATTGTTATTAAGCATCATTGTTTAGAAGCGATATTGTTATAAAGCATTGCTGTATTTTATACTTTTACAATTTTGTACTTCTATAGTTCTTTGTTCCCGAGGAAGGACCAGGAGTCTGAAACACTATAAACTACCTAGGAAAAGTGTTGGATATCTTCTCTGGACTTGACTGTTTCCCTTCATGGATTGTGTGGATTTTTCATTCTCATATGTAATATTTGTTACTGATATTGCTAATTATATGTTTCTTTTCACTTTATTGAAGTCTCTTTTTGTACATTTATACTTGCGAGTACTTCAGCTCACAGTTGTTTTGTTGTTCCTGGCTATATTAGACTGAGTGCTGTATTGTTTGTTGCTTGTCATTCCCCCAAGTTGCACAGAGTGCTGTCCATTGTTTTCTCATCCTCGGTTTTATCTTCAGAACAACCTTGTAAGGTAGGCTAGGTTTACGCGATAGTCAAATGTAGGCTTGCTCACAGCTTTAATGCTATTAGCTCATGAAGTAGACATTTTGCTCACAAGGCTCCAGAGCTTAGAGGGAACATTGGTCTCATGTCTTCATTTGCAGGGTTCCTGGACAAAACTCATTAGAACTCTGTCAGTGCAATCCTATGTGAAGTAACTCCATTGCAACTCTGCAGAGGATTGCACTGTGAGTGTATGGGACAGCAATTGAAGGGGATAGTGTGGAGAAAAATTTTGAGGGAAAGGGCTAGGGAGGACAGTTCCTTGACTTCATCACTCAAAACTTTACCTCCCCTGAATGGCTTTGCTTGAAAGTAAGTGCTGTCATGATTCAGTTATGCAGATCTCTATGTCAGATTCTTAGCTAGGCATGGAACATTTTTCAAGGATCATGAAAATCTATCAATAGTTCTGTCATCTCAGCAAAGATGCAGACCTTTCAGAAAAGTACAAACTTCTTTCGTATTAATGTGATTGACCCAAAAAGAATGCAATTTTGATAGTCCTATTGAAAACACGCACATTAACTCTCAAGTAAGGAAGGTTGATATAGTCCTATTGAAAACACACACATTAACTCTCAAGTAAGGAAGGTGGGACAGCAATTGAAGGGGATAGTGTGGAGTGGAGAAAAAATTTGAGGGAAAGGGCTAGGGAGGACAGTTCCTTGACTTCATCACTCAAAACTTTACCTCCCCTGAATGGCTTTGCTTGAAAGTAAGTGCTGTCATGATTCAGTTATGCAGATCTCTATGTCAGATTCTTAGCTAGGCATGGAACATTTTTCAAGGATCATGAAAATCTATCAATAGTTCTGTCATCTCAGCAAAGATGCAGACCTTTCAGAAAAGAACATACTTCTTTCGTTGAAACGGAGATGAGCACCGCAACCCTAGATTGACTGGCTTTCGAGCAAGGGAACCTTTACCTTTACCTTTAAAGTTATTTATGTGAGGCAAGTGAAATGAAAACTTTTATACGTATGGTTATTTCAGAAATAACAGGAGATATTAATGCAGAAGAATGGGATTAAAGGGGAAAGAACAATCTGCAAGTAAGTGAGAGGAAGAAAAAAAGACATATGGCAATAAATAACCCATGAGTCATAAACACTGTGTGGAGTTCACCCCACTGGACTCAGTAGTTGGAGGTATTAACATATGAACTTGGCTTATACCACTGAGCCAAAGTTCACTTTTGTCACAGGCTCCAAAGCCGGTGGACACTTTTGAGAAATGTTTGCCTCATAAGAGGAGCTAAATCATAGATGGGGTCTGCAAACCATTAAGGAGTTCCAAGTGGCACTTCTGAATGGTCAGTCTCTGTAGTCATCCCCATGGGCTTTCCTGAGCACCACCAGCAGTGAGGAGAGGGAAGGAAGCTATGATTTACTCTTTGCTCTTGTGAAGAGATGTTGTTTGGTTTTGGTGTCCAGAGAAATGATAGTTTGTTCCCTATACAGCCAAAGGAAGATATGTCCATGCCCAGAGCCATAATAAAGTCTGTTTGTAGCCAGGCTAAGGGAATGCAGCTGTGACTCACATACCCAGGATAAATTCAGCACTTTTCCCCCTTGGAAGGTAGTTCTTGTTTTTTTCTTCTTCTCCATTTAAGATTCTTTGGGTTTTAGCTCCATAGCTTGAGAAGCAAGGAAACATATTAGTGAGTGGCTTGTTGGGATAGCTGGTCTTTCCAATTCCTGCAACTTGAAAATCTTTTCTAATTAGGACTTAACTTGGAACATTAGGCATGCAAAGTCTATTTTCTATCACTGAGTCCCCACCTCTCCCCAAGCTGAATGCAACATTCCTTCCCCCATCAGACTGTTCCTGGGTGTACATCATGAGCAGGCAATTCATTCTGAGACATGCTCTTCTGAATTTTCTCAACAAACGTGTGCAAGCCTTTTCTCCCTCAGGAGCCTGGTGCATTGTACATTCCAAGAAGAACATCAGTAGAGTCATGCACATGTTCTGGAGTTTTCTTCACTGCCACAAGCTGATTCTGTGATGTATTTGTCTGATGTTTTATACTTTCTCTGAGTGAATGAAAAATAGCAGTAAGGGGTTTTTGTTTTTGGTCAATATGGCTTTGTAGTGTTGAGTACTATTCTCTTAATGTAAATATGGAGGTACTCAGGGCAGATATCTCTTTTTACATTCTATAGAAATAATAATAATTAGCAGGCTAATATATCCAAAATGCCATTAAACGCAGAACGGCATCTGAGGAAAGAAACATTATCCAGAATGGTCCAGATCTATTTGTTCAAACAGTAGCAGATGGCCAGTAGCATTAGACAATGATCTGGTCATGCCAAGTGCTGATGAGGCTGAAAAAGGTCCTTTATTTGCTGAATTTCTTTTGATCCTGTTGTTGGGATTGTAACAGGCTGTTTCTATCAACTGAGGGGATGGACACAGTCTCCTATGATTTTGGGGGAGCCAAGTTTATTTTAAACTGTAAACCTTCCCCTCAGTTACCAGGTAGCAAGTATATAGGCTCCAAGTTTTATGGTGCACAAGTAGAATATGGAGGTCACTGAGGCAGGAATTATATATTAACAACAAAGAAGATTTATTTATTTACAAGTAGGTTTCAAGGAACAGATCAGCAGCACAGGTCTCCAGGTAGACAAAAAAGAAACCTGGCCAAGGTACATTCATTTAGAGAGTAGTTTCATTTTTCTCTAATACTTTGAACATAAACAGGCTTTTACCAATTAGCCACTAGGTTTGATCCTAACAACCAAACAAGATTCCACTCACACAGGCCCGCCCTTTCCCAAGAGTCAGGCTAAATGGCACCAGGTCTGCTCTTTGCCAGAGCCAGGCCTAACGATCAAGTAGTCTATTCTCTGTCAGAAAGAGAGCCAAAACACTCTGCCCCACTACCATGCAGAGCTACCCTTCACTCTGTCTGCTCTTTTCCTGAGCCAGACCTGAGCTCTCACTGCTCTGTCCCTGAGGCAGAACTATACTCCCTCTGCAGTCTCCCTGAGTCAGATCTATATATCTAATTCCCAACTGTGCTTCCCATGTGCAGATACCATTTCCTCAGATAGGGGGCACATGGAGGGTGAAGATATGTTTTTACACACTTGGGGCACTCACCAGTTTGAAGAAAAATCTAACATGTTTTTAAAAAGTATATGGGGGTCCCGTTCACACTAGCCGATTTGGGCCGGGAGCGGGACAGTTCGGAGCCGGATCAAACCGGCGCGATCACACCACAACATCTGGGAAGCGTATTGCTTCCATGGCCGAACTGCCACTTCCCCGCCCAAAGCCGCCTCAAACCGAACCACCTACCTGGGTGGTTCAAATGGAAGAGGCGCTTCTTCCCGGGCGTTTGATCGCCGGCGCGACTTTGCTTGCGCCGTGTCAACGTTGGCGCGGCTTTTAAAAGCCGCGCCTTCAAGCGCCTTTTCCCCTGCCGTGTGGCAGGGGCCGGGGGATACTTAAATTCCCCCAAAGTAAAACTGCTTGCTTTGCACATGTGTACTTACTGATCCATTGGAAAAGCAAATATTTGTCCCCAGTGCTGCCTATGCCATCACTAGGACTGTCGGGAAAAGCCATTGGAGCCGCGAGGTAACCCGCAGCAGCAATACCTGTCTCAATTGCTGTTTGGCTTGCTGCTGTCCATGCCACCACTGAGACCACCACTGCAGGAACCATCCCCGCCACCACCAGGACCACCGCAAAAGAGGAGGATGGTAGGGCCGTGCCTTGGGGGACAGTGGGGAGGGGTCCTTGACCTCTGGCCTTGACCCTACCGCAATTCTGTGTTGCCCTTGCCGTTGGTTTCAGTTAAAGTTGTCAATTAATAAAGTGGCCCTATAGTTAAACCCAACATTTGTGTCTGCCTCGTTATTTCTGGCTTGGGGGGCAAACAAAGCTATTGCTAATACATTAGCAACCATTATCATCATCATCGTTGTTGTTGTCTGACTTTCTCACAGAGACTTGAGGTGGATAACAAAGTATCAGTCACTGCAATCAGTAGGATGTGACCTCTAATAAGTAATGCAGAGTAGGGTTAGAGAAATGTGAAACAAAGAACAAACTACTAGACATGGTATGTTAATGTCTAGTATGTTGAGAGCCAGTTTGGTGTAGTGGTTAAGTGTGCGGACTCTAATCTGGGAGAACCAGGTTTGATTCCCCACTCCTCCACTTGCACCTGCTGGTGTGACCTTGGGTCAGTCACAAGCTCTGGCACCACTGTTCCTGAAAGAGCAGTTTGTATCAGAGTTCTCCCAGCCCCACCTACCTCACAGGGTGTCTGTTGTGGGGAGGGGAAGGGAAAGGAGTTTGTAAGTCGCTCTGAGACTCCGAGTGAAGGGCGGGGTATAAATCCAATCTCTTCTTCTTCTTCTTCTTAATGCATAAAATTGTATCACATAAGTAGAATACAATGCAGTGGAATCAGGATAATGCATACAGAAAACATATAATGTTTGCAAAAGTATAGTCCACAGTGCTGTTCTCTTTATTAAATTGTTCCCTTCCTGAACCATTCCATTGTAGTGTACTCTTTTACCTTTATAAAATGTCCTCCTGAACAATTCTGTTTTACATAGTTTGTGAAATGGTAGAAGTGTGGGAGCCTCCTCAGGCAGACCGTTCTACATCAGAGGATGCATGTGTACAGGCAGCTGTTGATTTTGCCTGTTTGCAGCATGGTACCTGCAAAAGGCTTTGCTCAAATAAACAAAGCTGTCGTGACAGAGTATAAGAGGAGACATGGTCTTGTAGATGTGAGGGTACAATGCCACAAAGGGCTTTGCATTTGCTAGTCAGCACTTGGGTTTCCTGCGGCCAGTTCTGGATTATTGTTGCACTCAGACCCCATGGTATTCCCAGTGAAACCATGGAGCTACTACCTCAGTAAACTGGCATGTAGCAGTGGACCAAGTGTTGGGTCAACTGGCCAAGAATGAGAAACGTCAGACATTCTGGGAACTACATTTCCAATTTGCACCAGATACCACATATGCTGTGATTTGGAGATGTCTGCCATGGAAGGAAGAGAAGAGAAAGAAGCAGTGAGACAGAATCTTCTCTTCTCTCACCTGGCTGGACGACTGCCTCCTGCAATCAATACAGGCTATAGCAGCAGCAGCAGTCATATCAAGGAAGAAGAGTAAAAGAGGGAAGACGAATGAGGAGAAGAAGGAGAAGAAAGAAAAGGAAGAGGAGGAGGAGGAGATTAGATTTATACCCCACCCTTCCATGAAAATCTCAGAGTGGTTTACAATCTCCTTCCCTTCTTCTCCCCACAACAACCCTGTGAGGTAAGTGGGGCTGAGAGAATTGCTCTTGAGAGAACAGCTTTGAGAGAACTGTGACTGACTCAAGGTCACCCAGCAGCTGCATGTGGAGGAGTGAGGAATCAAATCCAGTTCTCCAGATTAGAGTCCACCGCTTTTAACCACTACACCAAACTGGAAGAAAGAGAGAGGAGAAACTATTCTTTCCTGGCTTGGATGTATCATCCAACCAGAAATAAATCTAGGAGCTGTTTTACTTATCTCATTTTGAAGGCAATATCAATTGTGAAGTTCATATTCTGAGCCAAAGGAGAACAAACTTTGATGACATCTGTAATTATTCCCAGGGAAAACAATACATTCCCAATAATTTATAATTTATATGGAGGAGAATACTTGGAGCAAATGCATAGAAGAACCTATTGAAGATCTCTGAGATAGCTGGGAGGAAGAGTCCAGATAGAAGAGAACATTGTTAATAATTAAGGATGGAAAGTCAGAAGAACAAAGAATGAATGCAAAGTCACTAGACTTAATCACAAACATTATCAACAGTCTGCAAAAAGTTTCCTTTTTATATATAACCAGAACATGAGACTTTCCACTATACTTCATATTTAGGAAACTTGAGTAAAATTCTATTTGGTAATAAATGTAGATTGCTTGCTGTTTTCATTTTTTTCTTTCTTCCTCACCCTCTTAAATAGATTTGTCCTCTAGGGAATACTGATCCATCTAGATAAATATGAATAGTTATTTTAGATTAGGAATATTCTTAAGGTCATGTACACATTATTTTTAGATGGAATATTCTCTTGGGACATAAATCATTTTTGTGTGGTAAGAGATCTCCAGAACACAGTACTGGAAGTTTTCTTACTGAAGAAATTGTACAATTGAAAGTGTTTTATAAAACTATTTCCCCCCCTTTTTCCCCACTTTCTATCTCAAGATGTAACTATTCACCAAAATCTAAGATGCTATTTCAGGCAATATTTTTGAAAAAAGCCATTCATCTAGGTGCCTTTATGTATATAGAATTTTATTTCTTCTGTGAACCGAATATAGACTCCTCTGGTGTGTGGGTAAGGTGAGCAGATTTCCCCCATTTATTCTTTATGAGATCCATTGTGCACTCCGCTGGAGAAAGGACCTGCTGCCATTTTCTCCAGGATTCAGTTCCTTCCCTTCACTTATTTCTCTGTTCTGCAATGCAAATGTGCATGTTGCTGAAATACTGCAAAGGTCAACCTTGATCATTTATATGTGTCTTACCATTCTTTTTGCCCAGTTTTCTTTTTAAAGATGTGTATACATACAGGGTTTTTTTGTGATGGTGCTCCCTGGTACTGAATACTGGCAACTTTTTCTGGAGCTCTTCCAGATCCTGAAGGGGGATTTCTTTGAAATCAATGCAGATATTCTGTTTTGTTTTTGCAGTCAAGTCACAGCTGACGTATGGTGATCTTGTAGTGTTTTCGAGGCAAGAGACATTCAGTGGTGGTTTGTTATTGCCTGCCTCAGGGTAACAACCATAGACTTCCTTGGTGGTTTCCCATCCAAGAACTGATCAGGGCTGACCCAGCCTACCTTCTGACCTCTGACAAGATGGTGCTAGCCTGCACTAACCAGGTCAGGGTTATATATTGGTAGTGATACCAGGGTCTGGCTTACCTGAGGGACTGCCTTTCCTCATATGTTCCCCCAAGGGCACTACAGTCGGGGGCACAACATCTATTGGTTATCCCAGCCCCCAAGGTTGTTAAATATGCTGCTACCAGGGCCAGGGCTTTTTCGGTGGCGGCTCCTACCTGGTGGAATGAGCTCCCGGAAGAGATCAGGGCCCTGCGGGACCTTGCATAGTTCCACAGGGCCTGTACGATGGAGCTCTTCTGCCAGGCTTTCGAGTAGGAGCCGCCGCCGCCACTGTACTACCAATGTGTTGTCATCCTTGGTGGAATTTTCTACAAGGTGCGCTAGCCCTGGGATGGAAGAACTGACAAAGTGAAATACTAACTAGAAGAGATGTCAGTGTTCCCTGGAGCGTATCATCAGAATCCCCATCTTGGAACTGTCATAGTTTACTGCTGAGCACCGATATTTTAATTGTAATGATTATTTATTGGCTGGGCGTTGGATCACCCTAGACTGATTGTCCTGGGTGATTTCAACGTCCATGCTGAGGACGCGGCCTCCAGCTGGGCTACGGACCTAGTGTCGTCCACTGGGGCTCTCTCAATTTGTATTGGCCCCCATGCATCGGGCCGGTCACATGCTCGCGGGGTGGACCGGTCACATGCTCGCGGGGTGATCTTTGCGGCGGGGGTGAGGGTGGACCGGATCACTGCTGAACCTGCCCTTAAAGGCCCGTCTGAATGTACCACCCCGACCCTTTGAGGGCGGTGAGCAGATTTATGCTCGCCCGCAGAGTCAAATGGACCCGCTGCGGCTCCAGATGGCGATGCGGGATCCAAGGCCCCCTGGCAGCTCGTTGGATGAGCTAGTGGAAGACTGGCATGTTCGGCTCTCCACTGCCATCGACAAGATCGCTCCCAGGCATCCTCTCCGCACTCGCTCTAGGCAAGCACCCTGGTACACCCAGGAGTTGCGGCAGCTGAAACGAGAGCTGAGACGACTAGAGAGACGGTGGCGGCGCACTTAGCTGACTAGGGGTGGCGGCGTGACGAAGCATCAAGAACATCCTATAGGACGCTTATGAAGGCCTATGAGATGGCAGTGAAGGCCGCGAAGAAAGAGTTCTATGCGGCCTCCATTGCATCTGCTAGCTCACGCTCGGCCCAATTATTTAGTACGATTCGGTCTCTGACAGACCTGCCCCATGGCAGGCGAAACGATAGGGAATTTGACATTGGCTGCGAGGCTTTTGCGAGCTATTTTGCAGATAAAGTCTTGGCGCTCCGCCGCAACCTCCCGACCACAATTGGGACAGTAAGTGAACTTGAGGCCCTTGCACGCCTTCGGTTCCGGGTTTAGAATACTTTAGCCCACTCAGTCTGGACGAAGTTGACAGATTGCTTGTATCTGTGCGCCCAACCACATGCGTCCTTGATCCGTGCCCCTCCTGGCTCATTAAAGCGGGCCATGAGGGGTTTCGAGGTGCTCTGTGAGAGATTATCAACAAGTCCCTTTCGGAAGGACGGTTCCCCAAAGCACTCAAGGAGGCGATGGTCCGCCCTCTCTTGAAAAAGCCATCTCTGGACCCGGCTGAATTGGCCAGCTATCGGCCGGTGTCCAATTTGCCCTATTTGGGCAAACTTATAAAGAGGGCGGTGGCGTCACAGCTACAGGGCATTTTGAAGGATGCTTCAGTCCTAGATCCCTTCCAGTCCAGTTTTCGCCCGGGTCATGGGACGGAGACGGCTTTGGTCGCCCTGACTGATGACCTCCGTAGGCATCTGGATCAAGGCGGTGTGGCAGCATTGCTGTTGTTAGATCTGTCGGCCGCTTTTGATACGGTTGACCATCAGCTGCTGGCCCGCCGCCTTGCTGACATGGGGATTCAGGGGCTCGCCCTTCAATGGCTTGCCTCGTTCCTGCAAGGTCGGGGACAAAGGGTGGCGATAGGGGAACAGCAGTCCCGGAGGCATCCTCTTGAGTGTGGGGTGCCTCAGGGGGCGGTACTGTCCCCGATGCTATTTAACATCTATATGCGCCCCCTTGCCCAGATTGTCCGGAGGTTTGGGCTTGGGTGTCATCAATATGCAGATGACACCCAGCTCTATCTGATGTTGGGCGGCCGGTCGAACTCCGACCCAGATGACCTTCATCGGGCACTTCAAGCCTGGTTGGCTCAGGCTGAGTCGGCTGAAGTTAAACCCGGCGAAGACGGAGGTCCTGGGCCTAAGTCGGGTCGGTTCGGGGTTGGGACTCCCTCTCCCAGCCTTCGATGGGGCGCCGCTCGTGCCGGTGTCGGGGGTTAGGAGTTTGGGAGTGCTCCTGGACTCCACCTTATCAATGGAGGGCCAGGTGGCAGCCACTGCCAAGTCAGCCTTTTACCATCTTCGGCTGGCACGGCAGTTGGCTCCTTACCTTGACTGCAATGACTTGGCCACAGTGATCCATGCGACGGTCACCTCAAGGTTGGACTACTGCAACGCTCTCTACATGGGGCTGCCTTTGTCGCTAATCCAGAAGCTGCAGCTGGTGCAGCACGCGGCGGCCAGGCTGTTGATGGGTCTTACTAGATGGGGCCACATCCAGCCTGCGCTGAAGGCACTGCACTGGCTGCCTATAGTATACCGGATTGGCTTCAAAGTGCTGGTTCTTACCTATAAAGCCCTTAATGGCCAGGGTCCAGCGTACCTAAGGGACCGCCTTTCCCCATATGTTCCCCCAAGAGTGCTACGGTCAGGGTCGCAGCACCTACTGATGGTTCCCAGCCCCAAGGACATCAAGCTGGCTGCAACCAGGGCCAGGGCTTTTTCAGCGGAGGCTCCTGTCTGGTGGAACGAGCTCCCAGAACAGATTTGGGCCCTACGGGACCTGGCGCAGTTCCGCAGGGCTTGCAAGACGGAGCTCTTCCGCCAGGCCTTTGTATAAGAGCCGCCACTGTACCACCACCGAGCTGCCATCTTTGACAGTGGACTAGATCTGGAGGTGAGCCGGCCCTGGGCAGATGCCCAGATGCCTAGGTAACCAAAGAACCAAAGAATGCATGCTGTCAGGTTAGGTTAATGAATGAACCCATCTTGGACTGAGAAAAACATTTTAACATCAAGAGCACCGCACTTTACTTGATGATTGTTTTTATTGTGTAGTGATTGTTTTATGATGTTTTAACTGTTGTTATGGCAATTGCCTTTGTTGTAGCCGCCCTGAGCCTGCTTGGGAGGGCGGGGTATAAATCGAACAAATAAATAAATAAATAAATAAATAAATTGTTTTATTGTATGGCATTTGCCTCTTCTGTTAGCCGGCGTGAGACCATGTGGAAGGACGGGATATAAATCTAATAAATAAATAAATAAATAAAATTCTTCTTTTTCTACATTCCTGTACATCAATAAAGCACCTATACAGACAGAACCAGGATACAGACATACATAAAGAAAGGCAAATTGAATATTCTGGTAGAATGCTTAACTCGAACCATGGGTTTTTCACATAGGTCCCCTTTTTTTGTACCACAGTGTAGAAAAAGCACAATTAAACACTTCTGGTTGCTTCTCCAAGTACAAGCAGCAGTTCCTTTTTATTGTATTTCTATTGCACTTCTATCATAAATGTATTTATCCTTTCCCCCCATCTATTTTACTCTTTTCTACACACACACACACACTCCTTCAGTGTCTTAATTTTGTTTTCTTTTGTGCCTTGGGATGGTTTCCAATTGGGTGTATTTAACACCAAATATCTCACTGTGATCTGTGACAGAATTGCTGGGAAGTGTTGGCTGACTATTTCTTTGTTATGCTAATGACTCAGAATGGTTGGCCAATGTTTTCTCAATGGATGCCAATTGTTCAGAGAAAACCTGAGGACAATTTTCTTAAGTATCCAGGGGAGCTTGGAGGATGTGACCCCTGCAACTTGAGGGTGGGAAGTGTGTGAAGACAGGAAAAAGCAACAGCTATAACTGCTGGGTGTTAAATCCAGGTAGTCAGCCATGTTGGTCTAAAGCGGTAGAACAAATTTAGAGTCTAGTGGCACCTTTAAGACCATCAAAGGTTTATTCAAGGTATGTGCTTTCATCATGTAACTTTACATGAACAAAGAGGCTCAACATATAACTGATGAGAGGGTGGGGCCAATTGCCAAGTGTACTTGAGTAAAAGAGAATTCTCTTAATCCTTTCCCTCCCAGATCTTCTTGCATGCAAAGTTACAATATCCAACACCCCTTCCTAACATGACATGCAAGAGTTCTCAAGTTTCAGCTTATCTCATGGTTTTTCAAATCTGTCTCTTGATAGAGGCTTGGTCAGGATGTTGGTCACCATATCTTCTGTTGAACAGTATTCCATCTCTATTATTCCCTTCTCCGGTCATGCACTATGGAACTTCACACCAATGTGCTTAGTGCATGCAGCCATTTTTTCTGATTGAGAAATCTTAATGTCTTAATGTCTTCAGCATATGCTATATATTTAGACTCTGTGGAAGACTAACTTACTGAGGTTTGCTTTCTACTGTCCCAGAAGATTGGTCCACCTCCACACAGGAGCAAGTATGCACTTGTGAATTTATCGTCTAAACTGACTCCTGCCTAATCTGCATCTTTGTAACCAAATAGCTTTGGACTAGTAGTAGATGGCAATTTTAGTTTCTTTTTTTATAGTATTTTATTTTTAATTAAGAAAAACATACACAGATCGGGGGTTCCATTTCATCACCAAAGTATCTAGTTAAGTATCTCATACAATGTCTAAATATCTATTTTTATATCCCACCTTATTTTTATGTATCTTCTTTTGCAATTGATTTAAAATAAAGTTCTTGTTCCTTTCAAATTGGTTATATGTAAGTCTAATTTATAAGATCTTGAAAAATTGTATAGTCTGTCTTGTCCAAGGGGTTTTGACCTTCTTCTCTTGAAAATATTTGTAATCTCAGATATCCAGAAAGTTTTAACCATTTTTGTAGGATTTCATCTTCTTCTTCATTCTCTGGTTTCTCCTCTTAAGTTTTAAAGTCTTAATTCTGTGTCTTTTCCCCTTGTATGTAAGGAAAATAACTTCTGGAAGTATCCCTCTGCATTCAATTCTTTGGATGGTTTTAGGTTCCATATATTCTTTATTTTTCTCTCTCTGAAGGAAAATTGCATTTTCTGCTGTAAAGATTGCATCTCATATAATCTCACATTCAGTTCTCCAAACATTTTGTTTCTTTTTTCTATATGTTGAGTTCATTCTGTAGAACATGTCATTTTGCTTGCAGACTTCATCTGTATTTTCTGTATCCATATTTCTCACAAAGATGTATGTCATGTCCGTTTGCTCTTTCAGCTGGTTGATCTTCTACTGTAGAAGTAAGTCTAGCTTAGATTGCATAGAGTCCAAAGCTGTTTTCACAGCTATTTCTACTATTGGAGTTTCTTGTAAAAAAGGTAGAGATCTGTAACCATTGGTGTTAGTAGAACATTTTTTCCTTCTTCTACTCCAGCCATTTTAAAATATTGTGTTAAAAACAGATAATTTCTACAGCTCTTTGTCAATAAAACCTCTACAATCAAATAGCTTTGAATGCTTACCCAATTACATTAAAAACAAGAGGGTTCCCAGGCAAGGCAGACAGTTTTATCATTTAGTTGTAATACAGATATATCAGCTGTTTACAAGAACCTCAGAGCATAATATACTTTACAATTTTCAACAAACTGCAAAAGAATACACAATGACTTATAAGGAAATGGTGCAGTGAAAGTTACAAATATATGCTTAATAGTTCATTAATTCTTCCTTCTTCCTTCTTGATTTTAGTTTATGGTCCAGATAATAAGATGTAGATATTTATAATCCAAATTAAATGTCTTTTTATGAATCCTTGTGGCTCAGTTATAATTCCAGGGAAGATAGGTTTCTATTTCAGTAATATAGAATCTTTTTTACTTATTACAGTATTCCAAAGATTTAAAATCCACAATATGGTTTTGTAATCCAAAGTATGATGATATCACATTTATAAATCTGTTTCACAATTTTCTTCTCAGACATCAACCTTATTTTCTTTAGCCCAGTAAATTTATTAAGATGGTTCCTTTCTCTTCTTTTCTTAGCTACTTTAGAGAAGTAGTGGGGGAAGGAAGATTCCTCACCCCTCCCTTTCTTTTCACCCTTACAAACTGTTTAAAGGGCTTAATCAGTGGGAAAGTTCCTAGTAATGCTGAAGTTAAGGTTACTCACGGTGATTTATTTTCTTGTATTGTTTTGTTGAGATGTTCTGTTTCCCCCTCGTCCTAGGAGTCACGACTTCACATCCATGGCTGTCATGGATGCTCTCACTGAGATCCTGCTGGGGGCAGTCTCGGACTTCCACCCACTTGCTGCCGCTCATGGGGAGTCTGAGTCAACCCCCTTGCCATGAGTTCCTCTCTGGAGACCTCATAGGAGTTTGGGAGCCCCCGAACTCCTATTAAGGATCCAGTGATCCGGTGGCTTCACAGGAGCAAGTCAGTTGAGCAGAGAAAGACTTCTGAACTGGATGCTGAGAAGGCTTCAGTCAGATTTCTGCCTTGACTGACTTGAGTACTGACAGTCTGTTTTTAGCCTTAGCTGAGAGCAGTTTAACACAGTTGGAGAACTGGGAGGAAGTTGGCAAGGAAGTTTGGAAAGTAGGCAAAGATTCCTGTTTGGGTCAAGGAAAGGAGGTAGATCTTCCAGTGAGGAGAATTTCCCTATCCAGTCAAACAGGGAGTTAGTTCTGAAGAGTGCAGTGATCCCTGGTCTGGTGTGGTTAGAAACCACCTTTAGAGACCTTAAAAGTCAGTTAAAAAATCAAGATGAGTACTGGTGTTTCAAGAGAAGGGATTTGGGTACTGTAAAGAGTGTACCAGCCTTATGGAAACCAATAGTCAGGGAATACTCAAAGAAAGTATGCTGGAGTGTTTGTCAGTGGATGAAAGTCTGAGGTGGAAAGTGGCAGAGGAAGTGGTGCAGGGGAGTTTAAGGCAGTTTCTCATGGTTATATATTATTTATTTATTTAATTTGTATCCCACCCTCCCCACCGTGGCAGGCTCAGGGGCTGTGTGATGATCTGAAGACATGTGAGAAGCCTATGTCAAATCCCCATATGTCACAGTCAGCCCCTCCAATAAACTGGAGCGGAGGAGGGGACCGTCCTTTGTCATTTATGTGTCATTTATGTGTCATTTATGTGTCATTTATGTGTCATTTATGCTCGGGTTGCCTCACACAGCCCAGTTAAGCCATAATAAACTGTGAAATGTTGGTTATCAGTGTCTCTAAACAGTGACTATCTGTGCATTGAAAAGAATGGTGTCTGCAATGTGCAGAAATGAGCTACCCTGGTGGGGTGGGGGTAAAACAGAGCTGCCTTGTTGAAGGTGCTTGATGTTCAGGGGGTGTCTAGAGAAGAGAGGGAGGATTGTGGTAGGTGTGATTGCAGGCCCATGGCCAAATAGGGAGAGAGCATGTGGAGAAAAAACACAACAACACTTTGTGGAAGGAAATGGCTACAGCTTTATTGATTACAGACCAGGGAGCATTGGCGCAGCATGGGGACAGATCCCAGCATCGGACAACCTGCCTGCCACCCTGTGAAACCCATTCACCCTCCCAGCCTACCTGCTGGGGAGGGTAATTGTGGAGTGACAAAATTGTCACTCAAGTGGCAACATTTGCACTCAAGTGACACAGTTGTCACGCCAGGTGGCTTTGTGTGTGGAAGACGAGCAGTGAATATCTGTAGGTCCAACATTATTGATCAATGTAGCTCAGTTTCTTTCTGACCAGGAAGGTCATTCAGGTCATTCTCCCTGAAATGTATAATTATTGCCTCAGGTGAACTATGGTTGAAGACTCATTGAGAGATGGTGTCCAAAACTGAAGGGAGAAAGGCAATGCTTCGTGAGGTTCACCAAGTAACAAAGGACATTGACCTCTTAAACTGGGAAGGATGAACCAAGGCCAGAAGATGACGTAAAAACCATAAATGCAGAGACAGTGCAAGAAGGGGTGGAAGGGGCAATGGAGTGGAATACTCCCTGTAATGTCATATGCTCCAAAAATTCTCTGGGATTTGATCTGGATGCTGCAGTGCATGGGGGGGCCAATTTCTGAAACTTCTCATCCTGAAACTTAAACAAGGTGTCTGCTAAGTTGTTACTGAAACCTGCAACATATTTTGTTGAAAAGGAAATATGGACACCACTACTATCCAAGGGTTACTCAGGACCCACCATTTAGATGTGCTGATAATAATGGAATGTAAGTGGGCTTACATTTATTTATCTATTTATTAAGACATGTGTGTGCCTCTTTTCTCTTAAGGGACCCAACAAAGGTCCTAGACATTTCCAGAGCAAATTAACAGCATAATTTAAATAATAAAAACAAACAAAAATATATCATGGGCAAGGCTCCCTCCAAGCTGTGGAGTCTTGTGAGCAAAAATTCTACTTTGTGAGCTACTGGCATTAAAGTTGTGAGTGCTGCATACATTAGTTTGCTCTGGAGCCATCCTTCCTTAGCTGAGACAAAAATGTGTGAGCCGGAGGCTAAAAAACTGTGAGCCAGCTCACACTAACTCAGCTTAGAGGGAACACAGATCATGGGTGAATCCTGCTTCCCTAGGCCAGCTTTCTGGGGTTTTGGCAGTTTCCTTTCAACTCATGCCTCTGGCCACACTCAGATAGGAAGGACACAAAACCGCAGCCTGAGATGTTAGCAGCTGGCAAGATGTTCCCCAGCCATTCCACTCTTTTAAATGAACCAATCTGGATTCTAACGTGGCTCATCCACGTCACGTATTTTCTCAGTCCGTCATCTACAGAGGTAAAACACATACAGACATGGTGGCAAAACTGCTATAAGTACATGTAGGTGGGTAGCCCTGTTGGTCTAAAGCAGCAGAACAAAGTTTTAATCCAGTGGCACCTTTCAGACCAACAATACCTTGAATAAAACTTTGTTGGCCTTAAAGGTCGCACTGGACTCAAACTTTGTAAGTACATTTCAGATGAGAAGTGAATACATAGTAAAGATGCTGTAACACACATCACACTCTCCACAGATCGACTGATTATACACATTTCGAAGTATGTAATTGACCCTTGGAATCTTTTTATTTCTTTACCCTAAGTTTGCCAAACTCCAAGTGGTAGCTGGAGATCTCCTGAGGTTACAGCCGGTCACTTTGGAAGGAAGACTCTATGGCAGGGTGTCAAACATAATGCCTGGGCTCAGATCCACCCCATCCAGGGCTCTTACACATCCCGGGAGCAACTGGTGTGAGGGAGGGAAGTTAGGAGGCTGCTTGGGGATGCAAGCAGGTGCACATGGTGAGGTATGTATGTGACTGAAGTGATCAAGAAATAGAAAGGAAATGGCTAGGGGGTGGGGCTAAGAGGCTGTTAAAATAGTGGGTGGTGGCAGTGAAGGCAAAGAAAGAGGAAGTGTGGTGTTTTTCCCCTCCTGCCTCCTTTGACCCCAGCTTAGTGAGGATTGGAAAAGCCACTACGTAGGGGGGTGCGCAGAGCAGAGCAGCTAGCAGAGCAAAGCAGCTTTGCGTTTTTCCAATTAGCAACCGTGAAGGGGGATGGCGAGAGTGGGCACACAGAACAGCAGTTAGCTGATAAAGAGGACAGGGCCAGAGGGGAAGAGAGGAGGAGGAGGGCCGGCATGTGGATTGGGAGGCAACTGGGTTGTCTTATGCGTACTTCTTTGAGGGGAAAAGAACTCCCAGCCTTGGAAGCGGATGGAGGAGCAAAGGGAAATAGGGGTGCTGATGTTGCTGCTGCACATCTGAATAGCTGCAGAGCCAGGAGACACAGTGAGTGTTGGGGCCACGGGTAGGGGATGGCAACCTCCCATCTCGCTCCACTCGTTCTCAGCCTGTGAGGGGAAAAGGATTGGGAAAGGAGAAAAAGCTGGGTTGACAGGTTCCCCTCAGTGCTGTGGTGGAGGGATTTGGGGGGTGCGTGGGGATGCCCCCAAGCCCCACCCCCAAGAGTGACCACCCACCTGGCCACCCCTCTCTCTCCCCACCTGCCAGATTTAGAGGGTGCCACCTGATCGGAGGGATCACATGACTCACTGATCAGATGGAAGGTCCATTAGGTCTAGCAGGAGGGAGGGAGAGGGGTGATCATGGCCCCCACCCCACTCACAAAAAGACCCTTTAAAGCAACTACCCCTCTTGCTAGATTTAAAGACCCTCCAGCTGATCAACAGGCCACGTTGTGTCAGATCTGGCCCACATAATAAATGAGTTTGACACTCCTGGTCTATGGCATTATGCCCAAATGAAGTTCCCCCCTCTCCTCAAACCCCACCCTTCCTCTAGCCCCACCCCCAAAATATCCAGGTATTTCCGAACCCAGAACTGGCAACCCTGCTTTCCCCTCTTTCCTTCTCCCTCGTTGGAATACACATCCCAACTCTGCTACAGAAATTAATTTAAAATTCCCCTTCATATATTAAGACAAATTCTGTGCCGAAGCCTCCCTAAATGATTCCTCTAACATAATTTCTTGTGAACGGGGAGGCAAAGTTTAAACAGTGCATTCTGGGCCTTTCAGCATCACCACATTTAGAAAATGCTGTGTAGCATTGTTTGTTTTTATACATGCATGTTCGCTACATGCCGCTTTGTGTTACTTAGTTACATTGCTTAAAATATTGGCACAAAAAGAACACTAGTTCTTTCTTATGGCAAAGTGCCATAACAAGGTCCAAATTCCGATGAGGCATATGGTAATGGCAGAGCCATCTGTTTGCCTTGATATTCCTTTCTTGGCAAACCTTGCACCCATATGGGTTATTGGTGCCCTCATCTGTGTATAGCATATACAGAATCAAAATAAAAAGCTATAATTTCCCTCTGAAATTATGCTTTGAATGATTAGTCTGAACATAAAGTTCACTCCTGCCTTATGTTTTTCATTGTCTGCTTACGTTTGCCTTTGTTCTTTTTCAACGCAGGTAGGATTTCATTTCCAGAATTCTTGAAAGCTGTTATCCCAAGCTGTCACGTTCGAGGCATCCTAATCATCTCCAAGGACTGATAGCTCCTGCTTTGTGGGATTTGAAACTTCATCACTAAAGAGATGGAATGATCTGTCCTTTACACACTGACAGGGTAGCAATTTTGTGTCAGCAAGCACGGAGCTGCAGGCATTCCGAGAATAAGGCCACATCGAATGTATATGGAGTCCTTTTACGTTTCCCTTGACAGCCTCTTTCAATAATATCTAAAAATATTCGACATGCACTGTTTAGAATAATTGTAAGTAACCAGGAGGCGAGTGTCATCTTTCCAGCCTTGATGCATTATTATCAAGCTGAATGAAACCCATTTTTATATCCCATTTAGCAATCTGCTCATTTTAATTTTCACTTTGAGCTGAAAGAATACATTCCAGTGCAGAAGCCTTTCAAAAACAGCGAAGAGAGAGAGAAACAGCAGCACTTTTGTCAAAACAGATAAGTGTTTTCGCCCTGTTGGAGACATCAGTCCCATCAGCCCGCCTCCAAATAGTTGAGCATCTTGTTTTCAGAGAGTGAAGTGCCAACATGCTCTGGACATGGCATATTGGCTTTATGTGAGCCATTCTGAGTTATGTGCATAATGAATTGGTTTGCATCTCCTATCTCTGTGTTTATTGATTTGCTTCATTCCCCTTCTTTGTAACAAAGCTTATTCATGAAACACAATGGTTGATTTGGCATGTTTATTACTTTGGGGTGTGAATGATATTGTTTTAGTACATTATGTTGGTTATGTTGCACATCATGCCTTTCTATGAGAATGTAATTGGATTACTTCTCATTTTAACTGCAGTTTTTATATCAACCTATTGGCTTACTTTATAATGATTCTGGGCTGGCTGCTTGTTCCATTGAACTCAATGACAAAACTGCCATTGATTTCAACCAAGCCCGTGTGCTGTGCTGTAGTTTAATTGCAAACCAGAGACAGAAAATATTCCGTCCTTCTATCTCTTAACTAATTTGATGATTAGGGCTATCATTAATCTTCCACTCCGTAGATCAACCTCTGCGTTCACAGATATGTGACTCATTCATTTTGTTGTTGAATACAGCAGTGAGACTCTTGCCTGACCCGTTGGGATTCCTCTATTGTGGAGAAATAAATAGGTAAGTAGCATGCAAAGCATGACATTTATCATCTTCTGAAGCACACGGTACTGACTTAACTGTGTTTTTATAGAAGCCAGTAGGAGAGCTGACAGCGCTGGTAGCAGTAGAACAGTGGATAATGTGCGTATTAATCAGAAAATTCATGAATTAAACAGGAGTGTTGGCTAAAGCCACAATGATCCGTGAAAATTTTTGAATGCTTCACACATTATCGGGCTGATATGCACATCAACCAGCTCACCTTGGATGTGTTTATGATGCTATTAGTCAGCAGAGATTAGCTGCATGAGGTCCAAAATGGGTGCATTCCTAACAAGGAGTGGACTGAGAGTCTGTGAGCAAGATCAAATTATATTTGGGCCGCTGCTCTTAGGATTCCCCTAATTTTTAATGGTGATGATATCATATATATGGGCTGAGTGCATGACCTGTTTTAACTGATGTTTTTCACTGCAGCATGAAATGAGGAGTCTAGGCAAGCAGTTTCAGAGCTCTGTGTACTCCATGCTAAAAATTCTACTTGTGAGAAAGCTCAATTTCTGCAGGATGTATCAATTCTGGAAACCAAGTAAATCAGCATAATGTCTCTAGCCCACAGGTGTGTGGGAAAAAGTGATCAATAAATCAAAAGTATTATTATTATTATTTATCATTTAGCATTTACCATTTCTTTTGGGCTTACGATAGGCCAAAATAGAGGGTGCTGAAGTCCCACCCCCACCCATCCCTAAGCCCTGGAAATCTGAATGAATTGAAGAAGGTACTGGCTGCATGCTTCTAAGCATATATTCACAACTATGAGCTAGAAAACCTCATTTTTTTAGAAATGAAAATTGTGATTTTCCATACCTCATAATCTCCCTCCCTCCCTCCCTCCCTCCCTCCCTCC
>NW_015174988.1:55450-58298 GCF_001447785.1 Gekko japonicus | reverse complement strand
CTCCCTCCCTTCCTTCCTTCCTTCCTTCCTTCCTTCTTTTTAACAGCTTGAAACAGTACAGATTTCATTATTATAATTAATTAATTAATTACGATGATGCCGTCATTTATAGTCCACTATGATGAGTGACAGATTGGAACTCATGTCTGAAATTCTCAACACTACACCAGAGTTGGGCAGGTGGGCTGATACCAATAATTAGATGCTTATCACAGCACACTATCTGGTAAAATAAAGAAGATTTCCCTCAAGGATGGAATTCTAATTTAAGAAGGTAGGCCCCTAGTGATATGAGGCCGCCACTATTAATCTACCATAATCAAGATTATCATAATGTGCCACAGGCACAGACCAAGAACTAGAAATATATGCAGAGCCGAGAAGTCTGTAATATATTTGATAGTATGTTTTTCTCTATCTTTTGATAAAAATGAAACAAATTGAAATTTAATTTCTAAATGTATCTCATTTTCTGTTAGCACAAGTAACAAGTAAATCCCAAGATGATATTAACTAGACAGGCCAGACCTGCCCCCTAAATTTAGTCCTTGTATTTTCCCCACAACTATTCACTGTTAATGGTGTACACTTTGTTATGAGAACTGGACAAAACTGGAAATGTCTATGCTTAGCTGTAAAGTATTATTGATGGAAAAACTACGTATACAATTTAGACAAAATGTAGGAAAGAAACACAAATTTTCATCAAACTTGATCTGGGACCTACATTAACAGCACACTTTTGATCAGGGGTACCAGGTTCCTGCCCGGGGCAGGAGATGCTATTAGGTGATGGTGTGACATCACTTCCAGAGGAAACCCAGAAGCAACATCAGACTGCTCTAGAAACTGAGTATCTGGTGATTCCTAGAGAGGTGTGATGTCACTTCTGTTTTTTCCCTGGAAGCGATTTCATGTTATTGCTTGATGGCACCATATCCTTGCCCCCCCCATTCCCACTGAATTGTAGCCAAGGTGGTGAAACTGAAGGTAGTCTCTCTGTGCTGGTTTACAGAGTTGTAAACTGCTGTGGAGCTGCCACAAAGCAACTTTTGAAAGTACATTAAGACCCAACAATGAACAACCTCTGTACTCACCTACTCTGCAAGCCAAAAAGGAAGGATTTCTTGCTTCTCATGGCCTTTGGTCAAGTGGGTTAGAATGGATATGATGGCTAAGCAGGAGCTCAAGTATATTGAACATTTTTTTTCTTGTTAATTGCATTTGTTTTTACGTACAGGTACTGCCATCCCAAAGGCTTAGGTTAAGTAACAATTAGGGTTCCCAGCTGTAGGCTGGAACCCCTGGGAGATTCTGGGGGCAGGGATGGGCATTGCAGTAACTGGAAATGATGTCATGCATAGCCAGGATGCTGTAGGAAACCATAAACCATAGAGTTGGGGGGGAATTGCTTCCAATTAAAGACCAGAACCGATGTTGCTGCACCATCATTTCTTGCCCAGATTTTTGCTCCTGCTGCTGCACAGGGCAACAGTCAGGGGATCAGGGCTGGGAGGGGGGCCAATGGGAGGTCTTCCAATATAGGTGGAGACCTGATCTACCTAGTAATTATATTTAAACACATATATACGATCCTTTGCAGTGGCAGAGCATTTGCTTTGCGTGCAAATGGCTCTAGGTTCAGTCTCTGGCATCTCCAGCTAAAAGAGTCATATAGTACATGATCTGAAAGACCTGAGGCCTTGGAGAGCTGCTGATAGGAGAGCAGATAACATTGACCTTGATAGACAATTGGTTTGATTCAGTTTAAGGTGGTTTCATGTATGTTCATGTGTGTTCATTCAACTATCACAGACCTAATTTACCCAAGTCCTTCTATCAGTATGAACTAATGTCAACTTCTCACCCTTAGGCTCCCCAAACGTCTCCCAGTTTTCTGTGAATTTCCAGCCTTAAATTGACCTGTCTGGAATGGGATGTCACTTACAGTTGACCTAACAGACTGAGATGTGGCACAGATGAGTACGCAGCCCCTTAAGTTTAAAAAGGTTCTAGCTCTAACACATACACCCTGCCAAAACAATATCTTGCTGATTGCTGTAATAAATGAAGTTTGAGGGAGAAAAAGAAGTTGGCCTTGGAAAAAGAAATTAAATGATAAAAAATAACAGAACAATTTCCCTTGAGTTGCTTAAAAATTAAATGCTTCTGTTTAAATGTGTTTAATGACTAGAAATCAGAAGCTGGGAGTGAGAAGGAGATATGCAGAGATATACTATGTGGTTCTAAATTTAACTCCATCTTCATGTGTGTTTTAATTCAGTTAAACTCTGGACTCTGAGCTAAATTAAACCGTCTCTTGATGACTGTTAATCACTGCAGTGTTAAGGGAAGCTAGATAAAGATGAACTCCTATTAAACAACATGTTGGCAAGAATAGCTTTCTAAAATTGTTGATGTATTCTAGTAGCCAAAGATAAATTCTAAAAGAAGATGAACATAATCTTAAGAGCATCTTGCCCAAATTATTGGGGTAAAGGAACCACATAGGGAGAGCACAGTACAAAGAAGATATTAGCAGTTATTCTCTAACATATGGTTTAATGTCAACATTTGTTCTGTTTGTAGAGCCGCTACTAGTCCAAAAATGGGGAGGGGAGCACTGCCGATTGCCTTTGGAGTATGTTGCTCTGTCACATCACACATGCTGTTCCAAAGGTCCTTTGGCCTCCTGGAGGAGTTTTAGGGGAACAAAGAGGGCCGCTCTGAGATAGCACCAAAAATCCCTCCCATTATCTCACTCCTGTTTACAGGACTGGATGTAACCCTCTTAGATTTTTTTAAAGAGAGAAAATATGCAGCATTACTATAATTCCTTGTTTGCATC
>NW_015174988.1:43275-55398 GCF_001447785.1 Gekko japonicus | reverse complement strand
AGCAAGCTGCTCTTTGGCTGTTCCCCAACAACAGTCTTTAATTCTACTCTGAGGTGCACAGGTTCATAATTGTATTCTGGCACATCAATCAGAGAGGGATGGTGATGCTCTGAAAACAGAAGTAGATATATCATCTTAATGTTTGTTTATTTTTTAACAATCAATTTAAGAGTGGACATGGGGATTTAAAATAACGATTAATTTTCCTGATCATTATGTCCCCTTTCCTCTCCCCCTGCCCTCAGTTTTCGTCTGGTTGTGCATATCCTTCTATGTCATAATAAATTAAGACTCTAACATGCTATGCATGATGGATTTGATGGATTGTGCTTTCTTTTGGCAAAAACCTTCAATAATTCCCTTTAGTATCATATAAAGAGGCCACAGCATAGATACAAAGCAAGTGATTCTTCTCTCTGCTTTTGAAGTACATGGGAATAGTCAATTTTCATCAAAATTTGGGCTCATTTCAAGTCTCTAGGCTCTATCAGTGCTCCTGATGATGTCACTGGGAAATTGTTCAGTACACAATCACACTGGTAACTCTCCCCTTTCCCCTTTTGTTCTCTTTGCAGAAACTGCCTTCCTTGGAGGTCACTGCTGCTGCTATTGATGTACATTTCTAGGGCTTAATGACATCTACCACAGCAGTCCTTCCAACTGCTGCCTCCGTTGTCCTCTGTTTCAGTGGCAAAGGGAAGACAACTCATGCTGTGGCTGGAAAGACAGGTGCTGGGGCCAAGGCTAAACTAATTGCAAGATGGATCTGAAGTTCAGAGGAGTTTGGTTTAGTTTGTAGCTGATTTTGAAGTTCTGAACTGGAGATGTTTGTTCTCGCTAGTTCTGAGCTTTGGCTGGGAGCCTCTGGACTGGAGCAGCAACAGGCAGCCTCCACTGAGAGTGGATACTTCTACAGCATCTGTGTATTAGGAGTTCAAGTGAAGTAGATGAGATGCAGAGACCCACTGTCATGGGAGGCTAGTATAAAGCTGGCAAGGCTAAGCAGTAAATCCTGAAGAGATATAGTGGACCCTCTCCATTCTGGTGGATACTTTGGGTGAGCACTGTATACTGTGAAGCGGTTTCTTCCATTCCTTAGAAAATGGTGCCTCAAGGTTCAGAATTTGTGAAATGAGAGCACAGAAATTTTTGAGGGTTATGTCAATTGTTAAAAGGGCTTTTCTCCACTCACACAGTTCACTTCTAGGAATGATGAGGACCAGAGTCTGTCTGCTTGACCTCTGAGGGCAACAAATAGAGTTTTGAGCTCTTAACACTCCAGAGTTAGACAAAGGAGACAGTCCACATCTAATTGAATCATACTTGCTGGGAAAGAATATTTCCATACTGGAGACATGCCTGTCTGGGAATCAGGCAATCACACTATCAATCAGGACACTCAAACAATTATTTTAAAAGGACATTTAGATACAAAGGAGCTTGATAAGATAGCATTCCTGACACAAAGAACTCTGCCAACATTTGTATTTCCCACCAGTTCAAAGTGATCTAATGTGGACTGGTTTGAATAGGGATGGGCTTGTTTACAAAATGGGAGGCTTGTTTACAAACTGAATCAGTTTGTGCAATGTGAGCCCTGCAAACCCAGTTGAAAGAGATCATAGTCCCTTTGAATGGGCTTTACAGAAATCCCAAAAAACAGCTGAGCAGCAGGGAAGAGTTTGGTCCCCACTGCTCAGCTGTTTGGGGCTGCCTTCTGCAGTCCCTTTAAACTTTAAAGGACTGCAGAAGAAAACCCCAAAACCTTTGGCCAAGTGAAGGGGGGAGATCCCCCATGAAGGGACGTCTTTCCCAACATTCTGCTGGCTGCAGCTGGGAGCCATTTAAACCCTGCTTTCAGCTCCCCACAGCTTTTCATGGGGAACAAAAAGCATGGACATTTAAACCCCTGTTTTCTGCTTCCAGTAGAAAGCCACAGGGAGCAGAAAGCAGCAGTGGTTTAAATGGCTCTAAGTCATTTAAATGGGGAGCTCCCCATTTCTCATGAATAGCAGAAAGTAGGGGTAAACCCCTGTTTTCTGCTCTTCATGAATCATCACAAGCCACCATGAACTGCACCAAAATTTGTGGTAGTTCATCCCTATTCTTCAGTTCACAAACTTCAGTTTGCAAACCCCAAACAGGCCAAAATTCTTGAAGAATTATCATCATCATCATCATCATCATCATCATCATCTTTCAATTTATTGGTCGCTCAATCCTGCAGAGCTTGCTGGCTCTGAGCGATTTACAGTTACTCATTTTTATGAGGGACTAACAATGATTTGTGGGGTAAGGGAGGACAACATATATACGTCTGAAATCACACACATTCGCAGCCGTCGAGGGTTTCGTTCAGTTGAAGATGAGACGTGATCCGGTCAGCATTTTTCCTCGGCTTTTTTTTTTTTGATGGAGTCAGCTTTTCTCCAGACTCCTTCGAGTTGTAGCGCTGCACTGCCACCGCCTGGCCAAAACGGCCCATTACGGGCTTTCTTCATGCCGAGATCTCTCTAGGCTTTCTGATCTTGCAAGTTGGACTTCCGTTGATCGGCTAACACCGCTCCACCCTACGGGGGGGGGGTTCAGTGTGCCCACTCTCTCTAAGGAGTGGTACCCATTTTATCTACTCACTGAAGCTTTCGAACTGCTGGGTAGACGGCGAGCTGGGGACAGGGCTGGTAGCTCACACCAGCACAGGGCTAGAACTGACAGCAAGCCTGTTCAGCTCAGATGTTACTATTATAACCAGAGGATAAATCCTCTGTGCCACCGCTTAGTTTGTAAGCCGGTTTGTGCCCATCCCTATGTTTGAATTCCCTGCCATAACTACTGTCGCAGTGAAGAAACCAATTTTGCCTCCAACACATCACCTCCCTTTTCAGTGATGCTGTCTCCATTCTTATTTGTAAATATTCTTTGAGTTACCTTCTGCCTCACCTTTGACTGGTCGTGATACATAACTATTAGCTTAGCACAGCTTGAATCCCCATTCACTTTCTCCAAGCCTGAGGAAAGGATTCTTTTGTTTTCACTGATGTCCCAATCACAGCCACTTAACTGGAGGCTCAAATTATGCTCATGTGACACTCCCTGTGGTCAAGGCCATGTTGCTCTAGCTGCACCATTACCTTCTCTGCAACAGAGGGCTCACAAACATCACCTTGTTTCTCCACCATTCCATACCCTCTGCTCATCCATGCTGCCTGAGCAGGGATACTTCATCCTCCCTGGCATGCTGCAGATTCTCCTTAAATAGGCCACCTTTCCCCTCCCCTTCACTGGCTTACTCACCCCTCTACCTTTAACCAACTGGAAGTGCCCAGGCTCAGCTGCAGCTGCCTCCCAGGTTGCTTCCTTTCCAGGGTAGGGCTCAGTGATGTGACACAATTGCTAAACTTTATAATTGAGCATAAATGTGCAGCCCTGCCCTTCCTTTTCTGAGTACCTCCTGTTGCTGCTGTTGCTGCTAGTTGTGTTGGGTTTATCTCAGCCAAGGTGAGTTGGCCCTGCATGTCTGGAGTGAGTCCCATTAATGGACACTTAGGTTGTTGGAGTGCTGTGCTCCAGTATTACTGTACACATTGACTGGGATGCCTGGCTGTGCTAGCCTTACTTGGAGGTCTGGTACACTTCCTCTGGCTTTACCCATGAGTGTTGCTAAAGATGTTTTCCTGTTCTTGGCAAAAGTTGCATGCCTCCACCATTTTGCTACTCTTTCTCTTGGATTTACTTTTTTTTGTTTTGATTGTGGAGCTTTTGTTTTGTTTTGCTGTTGAGATATCTGGGATCCCTATCTTTGGATGTGGGGCTCTGTCCAGAAAATACTTGGATGGGTAGGATGGGTATTTTTTGGTTTCTTATCTCCCTTCCTTGAGTGCTACACATTGCACAGTATGCGTAGGCATTTGGGATATTCAGAATTTACGATGGTGTCCAGGGTCAGGTCTGCACCCCTGCACTTACCAGCAGAGGAGACCAGATGGCCACCAGAGGAGGAAATAGGCAGTGAAACTACATGAAACAGGGGGTGGTTACCAACATCACCAAGGCATCCCTCGCATGGTGCATTAGGGAGGCAGCCATGCCCCTCCTCCCTCAAGCTGTGGCATAGTGTGGAGGAAGGTAGCAGGGATGAAACAGCAAACATGAGCACCGACAGCAGCTGGCATGACAGCAGGGAAGGGAGGCTGGAGGCTGGGCCAGCGGTCCCACCCCATGCCAAAGGTAAGGCAGGAGTTTGGAGCCAGAGAGAAGGTGCCCCACTGGGTGTGAGGGTTGTCCATTACACAAATCCTACCTGGGTAAGGGGGATTGGAGAGCCCAGTAGCATCCCACCTTGAGTGGAAGGACTTAAGCTGTGGGCACAGGGCAGGCAAGAGAAGACCATTGGTGAGATGACCCAGAGACACTGGGAAAGTGATGGGTTTACCATGAGCAGGAGAGAGGGAAGAGGGTGCCCCGCAGCTTCGCGTGATTTTCCCCGCGTCTACTCAATCCTGTTTTTTTAGGACTGAGTAGACGTGGGGAAAATCGTGCAAGGCAAAAGGCAGCCACTCAGCAACTTGTGTGAAATTGACATGTACTATCAGGGCAAAAGGGAAGAGCGAGCGTGGAGCAGCTCTTGTGGGAAATCAGCCTTTGTCTAAAATTCCTTGATTGCTGCTTGTGTTTGTTGTTGCTCAGAATAAAAACAAAATCCTTCTTTATACTCAAGCTACTGTAGTGTGAAGTTGGGAAAAAATTGTAAAGTGGTCTCCAATCACATGGACAATGGACACATGTCTTGGGCAGGTATACCCGTTCCCCTGAGCATACACAGTAATGGCTGCACATTAGGATACATCAGGATGAAACTTGGGCTTCCCTAACATCTATTAGTGTCTCTTTAAAGAACATTTCATGATTTATGCATTTTGGTTCTGAATAAGGACCTTCAAAACCCCCTTATTTTCTACACTGATAGTAAATATCAGAATGCATGCAAAGTCTATCTTTCTACATATTTAAAATTCAAATTGAACTCAGAAATGTTCATCATTATGAGATACAATAGGGTTGAAACAATGTAGTTACAAAGGAAGAATGTCGGCTGAAAAGTTAACAGCATTTATAACAAGAGGAAGAAAAATAATCCAAACCATAATTCTATAATTAATCTTGAGTGTCTTGTTTATGTGGATATGGGCCAAATGTCAATGCCATATCCTTCATTATCCACCCACAGTTTTACATCAGACAAGCAGTTTGTGTATGGGGGGGGGGGATTTTTGCCACTTCTTTATTTTGAAAGTAAAGAGGCCTGTATTATAAAACAGTCCATTATTGTTGGGCTGTCCTGGGCCAATCAGACTTGTATGGTTAGGGGCTCAAACATATGAGTATACTTGTGTGTGCAATAAAAGCAACTGTAATGAAATTCTGTTGAAAACATGTAAAACAGAAGCAGATAAAGGGTAATGTTCACAGGAGGCCATAGAGTGGTCTCTAAGTCAGGCAAAAATCTATGCAAAATGGGTCTGTTTTAACCTCCTTTGTAAAAGTCACCAAGAGTTTTCCAAATACATGTCCTAGAGGTGGAACTGCCACTGACTAGTAGGAATGATGCAAAATAAAGATGATCACCAGATGAATTTACCTTGATTAAATTACCTCACTTACATATAGGGCAATCTCCTGTTTTGATTGCCTTGATGTTTCCTGTCAAAGTCCATCTCAAGCATAACATCATATTGAGCTGCTTTGCAGTTTCCACTTGTGCTACAAGGTCAGGTTGTATGTGGTAATTAAAGAATAGGTTGTGGCTGGTTTTACCCAATGCAAAAATGAAATCATCTAACTTACTGGAGAAGAAACACATATCTCCCAGAGTGGTTGAACTGCCTTACCAGTAAAACACAGAATTACCTGTACCTGTGCAGTTGGCTACATTGTTAAAATGACCAGCATTAGATATACTTCCTCCTTTGCACCCGCAGTGAGTAGCATCTACTTGCGAAGTGATCGCAATAAATGACTGCAGGATTAGTTGGGTTCATGGGCAGAAATGGAAAACATACAGATACACTTAAGTAGTGAGCTGAAACTAAAAATCTCAAGAAGGGTGGTAGGAGAACAGTGGCGATAAACTGACAGCTGTGAAAAACTAGTATGATGGTGCAAACAAATGCATCTGCATTTGTTCAGATGCATCCAACAGCTTCATGGACAATTGATTCCCTGATTGCGTCTGCAGGCAAGCAGAATATGAGCTGAACTGGAGGGTGATTGAGCATGGTAGTCGTACATTAAAGAAATGTGTTGCTACCTATTGTATGCCATGTAGAATTCAATATGACAGGTTTTATCCTATAAAATCTTGGATTACCTAGGATCAGCTTGTCATAAACAGTGTCTCTCCCCATGTGAAGTTCTTGTTTTTGATATTCACTGTACCATAAGCAAGCAGAGCAGGTAACCTGCCAGGGTAAAACATTGCAAACTTTTCATAAGCATTTTTTAATGAAACATTTTATTTTTCCAGGGTTTGGTGACCTAAGCCTAGTAGAATTATATTACCCCCCCAATAAAATTCCTATGAATTCTAAATGGTTGTACACTGTAATGACATTTCATAACAACACTTTTAAACTAATGGCTGCTTCATATGATAAATAAATGTTGACGAAAGATAAAAACAAACTGTTGTAGATACCCCCAAAAGGTGCATATTTCTTTCTATAACAAATTCATTTGACTCCTTCCTAACTATCTTACTCTTCAGCTTCTGGTCCCAGAAATATGAATGCCCTTGCGAGTACTTTCCATGAACTCATTCTGCCTTTTTTTTTTTTTGGCAGTAAGACAGGTTTGTTTTCATTATTACTGTATATCTGGGTGTAAAAATAGCAGGCAGAAGAGAAGACTGTGGTGTGGCGTCCAATTTTCTGCCTAGCCTCTGGTAGGAGATAGTGTTATCATTAGAGCATCTTGTTTAGGATACTGCAGAATAGTCTGTCAATACTTTCATTAACTCAGTTTGTGGCCAATCTTAGCTTAAGGGTTGTGTTCTGTACAGAGCTGGACATGATGTGACAAAGCTTGGGAACCTCAGCCTGAAGCCAGTGTCAATATATAACTCTTTGAAAATGCCAAGTAAAATAAGCATTAAAAAATACCCTTAATCTCTCACTTATGTGTAAATTAATGCTAATGCAGTCATAGTCCCAAACATAGGATCTTGTCTATTTGTTTTTTCACAAGTCCAGCTGTATTATGGAATGTCTTATTTTAAAGGAATTATATAAGAAATGAAACTGAAACAGAAAACCACAATGAAATGGAGGACCAATTGGTATGTGTACTGGGACTTTTCTGGGGGGGGGGGAGGGTGCATCCACCTGTTTCAGTGCAGACTTCTTTCTCTTCTGTTCTAGCATGGTCAAGTAAATGTCTAGTGTTTCAAATGGTTTTCTATGGTTCTTTTTTTAAAAAAGGCTATTTTGTGGAGGTTTTCTATACATTGCAGAGTATATGACCATGCATATACCTCGGTATAGCAGTTTTCATTAGGAGAAAATAACATTATTATTATGAATCAGGATTAATTTATTTATTAAAAGGCAAGTGGCCCAGACTCTCCATAAGAACATAAGAACATAAGAGACGCCAATGTTGGATCAGGCCAAAGGCCCATCCAGTCCAACACTCTGTGTCACACAGTGGCCAGAAATACCAGGTGCCATCAGGAGGTTCACCAGTGGGGCCAGGACATTAAAAGCTTTCCCACTGTTGACCCCCCCAAGCACCAAGAAGACAGAGCATCACTTGCCCCAGAGCCCCTATCTATACCTTGTGGCTAATAGCCACTGATGGACCTCTGCTCCATCAACAGATTCCCAAGGCAACTTAGAACCACCAGACAATAAATGTCCAAACATGAGCACATTAATGTGCAACAAGACACAGCAGTAGGGTTGCCACTCAGCTAGTTCTGGTGGAACCTCCTGGTGATGCTTCCTGTCCCACACTCTCTTTCAATGGAGTAGCAGGGGGAGGGGAATGGGGAGGAAAGCAACATTGCCTGGATGTCACTTTCGGTTCTGGCTTTTTTGTAGTTCCTAGACCACCATAATTTCACTTTCTGAAACAGGAAGAGATGTTCCAGAAGTCTTTTCCCTCCATGATGCTCCCAAGGACTGGTTTCCAAGGTCTGGCAATCCTAGATGGCAGTAAAAAGGAAACTAAGCCACACAATTTAATAAAAATCTATGACAATTGTGCAAAATGATCCAAAAGAAACATAAACATTAAAACTTATTTGCAGCATAAAATCGACATAAGTTCAACAAAAACTAAGTCAATGTAAAAGATAAGAAAGAGTGCAGGCAAATAGGAAAAAGGCCATTTTTACAGTATAGTTTTTGTCCAGCATTGAAAACTCAACAGACTGAGCACCAGGTATACAGAAGTGGGGAGACTGATGCAGCACAACAGGCATCCTTTGTGCTCCCTATGGCTTGTGCCACTTAGCAGTCTTTCTGTTGCAGTTTGTACTAATTGTGCATTACAAAAATTGTCTTGAAACCAGCCCCATGTAAAGTTCATTACAGAAATCTAACATCATACCATGTTCAGATTACGCCTCTCATGCAATAGCTGCAGCTATCGAGATAACTAAAAGTGGCCAAAGGCATTATGAACTTTAAAGCAAATTAGGCTTTCTTCTGTAGAGCTAATGCCAGCCCTTCCCTAAGCTAATGAGCCTGCTCTTTTAAAAAGAATGAACCACATTTAAGAGAGGCTGACTTCTTGCTCATTGATTGGCTCCATTATTGACAACAGCACTTCGATCTTATCTGGTTGAGCTCCACTTTCTTGGCCTATTTGCATTCCACTACTACCTCCAGATACCTGTTCAGGGTATCTCCTGTCTTCCCTACTGATATTGAAAAGGAGAAAAAAAGTAGAGTTGTGTGTGACCTATTTATTGATGATGCCACATCCCTGCATTGCCTCTATCAACCGTTTCATATAGATACCAAACTAAGTTGCCAGGCATGGCATGGCTGGCAATCACTTGGAGATGGGGGTCAGGGACATTAGGGACTGTTATCAGCTCTGCTGTGACATCACTTCCAAGGAAAACCCGGAAGTGACCTCATACCTCTATAGCAATCACCAGAAACTCTATGGTAAAACCATAGCATTTCCAGTGATTCCTGAAGAAGACTGTCATCAGTTCTGTGTTCCTCTCTGGAAATAATATCACACTGTTGGTCTGATGACCATTTTTTTTTATTTTTCTGAAACAGAAGCTGGGGGAATCTCACACCCCCACCGGGGGCTAAGCAGCACTAACACATTGTTGACAAACTGGAACTATACAGACCTCAAAGTATATTTGGCAGGCAGACAAGCAGTTATCCCCTAGTACCATCTTCTGTACAGATAAGAATAAAACCACTGGAGCATGGTTCTATCAAAATGGTCAAGGAAATTTCTGTCCCCAAAACTATTTGGAAGCCAGACTGAAATGGCTCTGGCTAATCTGTCCAGATTAAAGCATTGATGGTCTTCAGAACTTTCTCATCTCTTTTCATGCACACATAAAATAGAGTTAACATTACACATGCACACAAGCCCGTATTTAGATATTGATCTCCTGCCTTTCCAAGGTGGCATATAGGACAACAGACAGTTGAAGCACTAAGTACATATCATTTAAAGGTAATAATCCATACTATCACAAATTGTTAAACAACAAATTTATTTTATTTTTTATTTTGGGATTTTTATTCCACCCTACCCCGCAAGCAGGCTTGGGGTGGCTAACAATATGGCACAGAACAACCTCCAAATTTCAACAATAATGCATTAAAATACCTGTCACATGACCCTGACAACTCCCCCTCACTGCCACTGGATTCCTCCAGCCCCTGTGACTCTGCCACCTTGGTGGCCCACTCAACCAAGCAGCAGGGGCCTCAGACTCCTGAACGGGGAGGAAGGTTCCGTCACCTTTCCTGCCACTACATTCACTCTGGATGTGAGACACTTTCCCTTTCTCTGTTCTGCAGTGTCGTCACCTTCCATCCAGGTCGTCATCCATGGCCTCTTACAGCTGCATCCTTTTATTCTCTCCTCCCACCTTCCCGTGTTCCCCCGGCTCTCTCTGCCCCCTCCCTTCTCCAGTCCCACCCCTCCACATAATGGAGGACGCCAGCTCCTGGGAGGGGCCAGGTTCTCCCTCACTCCTTCCTGTCTCGGGCAGCTCCAGATGGGGCGTGTTGACCGGATGTGCTGGCATGCTCTTGTGCCAGGCCAGAGGCCCAGCATGGCCATTGGGCCGTGTTTGGGCAAACTCCCGACATCTCTGTTGCTGGCGCCGACGGGGGCCGATGACAGGAGGGCGGTGGCCGTGCCTGCCTCGGTGGTCTTCCTCTGGTGTCTCCCGGGATCCCAGGTGAGTAGAGGTGAGTCCAGGGGCTGTCCTCCCAGTGTCTGTGGTGGTTTTGTTGGGACCGCAGGGGGGGGTGTAGTCCCGTCATCGGGACAATTCCAATGGTAACAAAATCACAAGAAAAAAGTTCAAATAATTAATCTAAAATCTAATAGCAGCACGGTCAATTATTCCAATCTAAAAAACAGTAAGTGCATGTTAGGAAGGGTAGGAAAGCAGTTTGATGGAAACTGGTGCTACTCCTAGTGTCCAAAATGTAGATGGCGCCCTAAGGCACTCAAAGGGCACTTACAAAGGGCAAATCTACAAAGACCCAAAGTCAGAAGTGATTACAAGCCCTACAATAGGGGTCCCCAACCTTTTCCAAGCCTGTAGTCACCTTTGGAATTTTGAGAGGATGTGATGAGCTCCAGTCACAAATGGCTGCCACATGAGGCAGGAATATTAGGCCTAAAATGTGAAAACAGAATTGTTCAACAGGGGAAAACAAAACTTTGTGGGGTAACCATATTTTCCTTAATTCAGAATTTTCTTATGCTTTATACTACACTAGGAAAAAGGCACGTTGTGGAATTAAATACAACAGTCTCTAGAAAGAGGCTCTGGGCCGGTGCCCTGGCCTTGGACACTCAGCGTCAATTTGCTGTGGCGACCTCAGCAGGGTATAATGACACTGAGTCCATCATTTTCTCCAGAGGAACTGATCTCTGCTACCTAAAGAACAGTTGTAATTTTGAGTGATCTCCAGCCCTCACCTGGAGATTAGCAACGATGGTTCCCCAGAAGGGAATGGTTGGTTTGGAGGGTGAAGTTTATGGCTTTGTACCTGTCTGAGGTCCCATGCCTCCTGAAACCTCACCCTTTCCAGGCTCCATCCCTCACATCTCCAGGAATTTCCCACCTGGAGTTGGCAATCCTATCTCCTGCCCAGCCAATCATCAACCTACTTTTATTTCCCCTTCACTCTTCAACTTTCCACTCCACACACACCTGCAGCCTCTCCCATGCTCTGAAGCCCTGACTGCTACGTCACATTGGCTGTCATACAGGGGCCACCTCAGCAGCATATAAGGATACAGAGCCCAACATTTTCTCCAGGGGCTGATCTCTGCCATCTGGAAAGCAGTTGTAATTCTGAGTGATTGCCAGCCCTTACTGTTTAGAATGTTAGTGGCAAAAGCCAATCAAGTCGCATATGCAAACGACCTCTGTGTTCCGAGGCAAAGTCCAATGAGGCTGCATATGCAAATAACCTCTGTGTTCTGACGGGCTATGGGGGGGGGGAGAAGAACAGCAAAATGTTTAGAATGTTGGAGGCGAGACTGAAGCAATGCAGCCAGTGGATAGGGACAGATTCTGAGTGACACATCAGGGCGCCAACTAATTCCGGTGCATATGGAATGTTCTAGAGAAATGCCACCACCATTCAGCTTTTATATATAAGGGAGAGTTGTTTCTCAACTCATATAAATGTATATCTTATTTATTTTAATTTTACTTATTTTATTTAGCTCCCCAGTAGGGACCCATAGTGGCTTACATTATTCCCTTCGCCTCCATTTTACCCTTACAACAACCCTGTGAGGTAGGTCATGTTGTCGGTGTGTCACTAGTCCATGGTCACCCAACAAGATTCCATGGCAGAGAGGGGATTTGAACCTGGGTTTCCCAGATCCTAGCCT
>NW_015174988.1:2030-43030 GCF_001447785.1 Gekko japonicus | reverse complement strand
GGTGGTAGAATTCAATTTTGACCATAATGTCACACGGTCAATGGAATCAAAAGCTGCCTTCATATCAACGAAGGCAGCAAAAAGGGTTCCTTTTTGATGTTGTGTGTATTTAAATATTAAATAGTCCAACACCAGACAGTGATCTAGGGTTGAACGACCGTGGCTAAAACCCGCTTGCTCAATGTTGAGAATATGTTCAGTTGCCATCCAAGCGCACAATTTAAGGCAAAGATATTGTGAATATAGCTTACATATAATGTTTAACAGACTAATTGGTCTGTAGTTGTTCGGGTCAGATCTATTGCCTTTCTTGTATATGGGGATTATTATGGAGAGACCCCATTCAGCTGGAATTTGGCCAGATTGATCTATATAGGTGAAAAGATTGGCCAAAATTGGGGCCCACCAATCAAGATTGGCCTTTAAAGCTTCCGCAGTGATAAAATCGCTGCCTGTAGCTTTGCCTTTTTTCAGGTTGTTAATTAGATGTTCAATTTCCTGTGCAGAGACCGGATCCCAGGAGGGGATCCTAGCCTGATATTCTAGCCACTACATAAGGATGTCTATCTGGCATCTCTTTGGGATGCAAGACCCATTTCATATTAAAAAAAATATCTGACCCAAAATTCTACAATTACATTTTTTTTAAATCCTGCCTTAATGTAGTTCTCTAAATTAAGGGAAGGTAGAGCTGCGCTAAAATGGATTCACAAAATAAATTAAATAAAATGTATAAATGAAAGGCCAGTTGCTTACTGAGGTGCCCTTTCCACACTGTAGCCAACTTGGCCAATTTTCTAGAAAGGAGAAATGGACATGAAAAGGAATGGGCATCAACCAGCTGACAAATTAAAATTTGTCACAAATTTTGGCCAGTTCATGGTTTATGAAGCAATGTTCATGAACTGAAGAACCACCATTGATGTTCATGAAATTTGATGCAGTCCTTGGCTCTTCATGAAAAACAGCTGGGAGCCATTTAAACCACTGCTTTCAACTCCCCACTGCTTTCCACTGCTCTGTTTTTTGGTTTAAATGGCCCCCTTCTTTCTGCTCCCTGAGGCTTTTCACAGGGAGCAGAAAGTAGGGGTTTAAACTTTATATAGCTCATGAATTGATACGAACCGGTTCAGCTCACAAACTGGCATTATCAGTTTGTGATTTGGTTTCCATGGTTCAGCTTCAAACCATGAACTGAACCACATTTTTGTGCCCCCCATCCCTAGAATGAGGCCATCACCCCTCAATCTGTCAGCAATTTTTGTGTGCCTAAAAAGTTGTATCCAGGGTTTGCTTCTGTGGAATGGAATCCAACCTTGCGAGGTTGTTGTGTGCTCTTTTTATTTTTGAAAGATGGATTTTTAGGAAACCTGAATGTCTGCAGATGTGTCACTGCGATGGTGACTAATCAAGTGGGAGTTTATTGCTTAGTGAGACTTCCACTGCCCTCAGGTTCAGTTAGAGGCCCTTTGTTTCTCCCTGGTGGCCAAGTGCCTCCATACAAAGAGAAATGATGCCCTTATGGAATACCCATCAGTGAAACAGGCTCAGAGAAGATGAGCCAGATCCACCTCTCTCAGGGATTTGCTTTTTTCCAGGCCAAGAAAGAGGCTAAGAAAGTGAAACTTTTGCTCAGGGTGCTGAATGTGAGGGAGTGTTGAAGAAAGTTCATCTTGGGGGCATAGTGGTCAGGTAGGTGCATAAAGGAATAGGTGGCCAGTCAGGTATATTTGTCTCAAAACCTATAGGGCTTTATGGTCAAGATCATCACCTTGTATTATGCCCTGAAGCAAATTGGAACTCAGTGCTGATGGGCCATGAATGGAGTGATATGATTCCCATGACCTATTCCAGTCCATATCCTGGCTACAGCATTGTTCACCAATTGAATTTTCCAAATACTTTTCAAGGACAGCGTCACATAAACTGTATTTCAGTAATCTAATCTGGATATATTTTATTTTATTTTATTTTATTGATTTGACTTTTACCCCACCCTCCCCGCCGAGGCGGGCTCAGGGCAGCTCCCATAAAACTAATAAAACAATATACATCTTATAAAATTACAGATACATCAATTAAATGCATTAATAACAATGGTGATACAAAACAGTAAAGTGCAATTAATATCAATGGTGATACTAAACAGTAAAGTGCAACTGGAGACATGTTCAGTGGTGCCACCGCGCTAGGGCATGCCCCACTGTGGCCAGATCTTTTCTGCGAGGGAAAGACCACAGGTGGCTACCCAGTCAGATCTGGTAAAAGGCATTTTCCTGACCATTCCTGATCACAGCTGCCACCTACTTATCCAGCAGTAGGCCTGTGTCTAAGAGCATACCCAGACTATGGCCCTGTTCCTTCAAGGCAAATGCAACTCCATCCACCTCTTCCACTCACCAGCAGCATTTCCAACTTGTTTGGATTAAAGCTTCAGATTATTAGACTACATCCTCTCCAAAACTTTCTCCAGGCACCAGTTCTGGGTTACTACTGTCTCCCTGGGATCAACCGGGAGTGAGAGATAGAGCTGACAGCTGTGTGTCATCTACATATTAGTGACAACCCAACCAACTCTCCAGATGACTTCACCCAGTGGTCACATGTAGATATTAAAGTGCATAACGAACAAGATGTAACATTGCAGCACCCCACAGGCCAAAGGCCAAGGGGCTGAGCAGCAGTCCCCAAGTACCACATTCTGAAACCTACTCCCCAGGTAGGGCCAAAAACAATGCAAAATGGTGCCTCCTAATCCTAGCCCAGAAAGGCACTCCAGAAAGATACCATGACTGATGGTACTGATAGCCACCAAGAGGTCTTGGGGAATCAGCACAGTTGCACTCTGTACATCTCCCAGTGCAGGTCATTCACCAAGGTGATATTGGCTGTTTCTGTCCCATAAATAGGCCTAAAAGCAGATGGGAAATGAATATAAACAAAAATAAATAAATATAACTGGTCAGTAAATGAATAAAGGTACTGATAGGAACACACATGCCGAACTAACGTTGCTCCCAGCCACAGCGCAGTAGCGGCTATAACATTTGGAGCATCTGCAAAAAGGCTTTGCTTATTGTGCCCTGGATATAATATTGTCATTTGAAACAAAGTCATTTTGCTCTGTCTAAACAGTCTTACTTCAAATAGTTAAAAATGACTGAAAGGACGCTTTGTTATAGCAGGCAAGTATTGTTTAGTTTTATAAGAAAGCAGGGGAGGCAAACCCAACTTACAAAAGATTTTGAGATCTTTTTTTTTTTTAAAGTGTATCATCTTAATTATCTAATTCAAACTGATGTGATGATAGAAACCCTTTGAAGACAAATTCAGGCATAGGTTGATATTTCTGTAACCCTGGATGATTAATACATTTATCATTCACACTCACTTTGCTCAGCATTGCTCTTCTGAGAATGTGACATTTGGAAATTTAATGACAGTAGCTCACCTTGAAAACAGAAAGAGAATGTGAAACAGATGTTCTGTTTAGTAAGGGTGTTGTAAAACGAACAAACCACTAAATATGTTCCTGCCTGTAAACATGTAGCTTAATTAGAGAAAAATCTGGGGCTGAAAGAAAATACAAGTTAAAACCAAATGTCTAAGGTCTGAAATTTTGGTGTAAGTATTCATCCCAAAGATGTTATATATCATTCAGGCTCATTGTAGATGTTCTTTGTACCAATGTGATCAGGTTGACCCCTTGTGTAGCACATGTGTTTGCAGTAGATACATTGGTGTTATCCCAACCCCCCAGCTATTTTTCTGAAATTTTCCTCTTTTGAATTTTCATCTTCCATGTTACTTGATCTTATTCCTAAAGTGGAACCAATAAGTTACAAATTCTCCATTATTCCATTTTTATTTTTGAATTTGGTATACCGATAATTTTCAAGTTCACATGCAATCTCCCCCACTGGTGTTACCAACGTGCATTCACATGTTAAAACACTACAACAAATCAATCTTGATGTGATTTTATGTATGTTTCAAAAAACAGGCAAGGATAAAAATACATTTAAAAACCAAGACAGAAAGATGTCTGCTAAAAACATCACAACTGCAACAATCATTCTACCTCTTTGATTAAGATTCTTTTTCTGTGGTATCCATCACTGAACCACCACATGAAAGGAATCTTGGTGGCTGAAGAAATAAAAAAACCTCATCACTACTGTATGGGATTTGTTACAGATTATTTCTGTAGGAGTCAGATTGGTGACATTATACAACAGTTGTGTTTGTTCTACTGTAGACTGTATTGCCTTTCCAAATATATTTATTTATATATGGGGTTTATAGCCTGCACTTCCCTGCACAACAGGGCTCAGAGCAGGTAACAACATATACATAAAACAATATCTATAAATTTAAAATATTAAAACAATTCTTAAATACTACTAATAGCTGATAAGATGGCGTATGGTAAGGGAAGGATGACCTAGTGCCACTTATCCAGGGAGGTGTCAGAACCCACAGCTAACAACGAAGTACACACATTCAGGAACGGTTATACTTTTATTGCAAAGCTATAGATGCAGTAACACAGGCACTGTTAAGAATGGTGGCAACCCATAGAGCCTAATAGGATATAGGGTATTCGTATGAACCCCCCCATGGCATGGGCCAATTAGATACCCTCCCGCGCGCAGGACAAGTTAGGAAACTGTTAGGTGGCTAAAGCTGGGAACCAGGAGTCTCTCACGGTACATAGGAAACTTATGTACCGTGGAGACAACACAACCTCCTCCTGCACATTTGTAGAGATAAGCGTTTCAGCACAGGCAGAACAGCAGGGATAGGAATGCAATAGCAATTAACCAGACACAGAATGAACTCCCCAACCCCCATGGCAGCATAGCTGACAGGAGGGAGAATAAATATTCTACAGTTAGTCAATAAGGGATTAACAAACACAGAAAGGGGGAGGGAGGGGAGGGGAAAAGAAGGAAGGCCAATCTAGAATGGAAGCTGTCACTGCCCTCAGCCATACACCTGGTAGAACTTCTCTGTCCTACAGGCCCTGCAGAGCTGCATCAGATCCCACAGGGTCCAGAGCTCACTTGGCAGTGTTCCAGCAGGTTGGAACCAGGGCTGAAAAAGCGGTAGAGGACAGCCAGATACTTTTTGGGCCAGTGATCACCAGTAAGTTGTTATCCATTGAGCTTAATGCTCTTTGGGGGATGAACCAGGACAGGCAGTCCCAGAGTTATGCTGGTCTCAGACTGTTATATTATTATATAATTATTATTCAAGTTTAAAATGGAAAATGTATTTTGTTTGGGTCATATGGGAGCCTGTCAAAATTCTCCTTTGAATTTAGCTTTACACACCCAGGCAGATGTTTGCATGCTAAGTCAGAAGAAAGGGACTGACACAGGTAAATGGTATAAAACTAAAGACAGCTTTATTTAACTATTAATTCAACAGAGAAACTATAACTGGCAAGGGCTGCAACACATGTCTGGCAAAGGGAACCCCTGATCCCTTTCCTGACCTTAAACAGGGTGAACCACCGAGCCCCTGGTGCGAGCCAACCACAACACAGACTTTGCCAGGCTGCAGACATGCTAACAACCCACCATGAGCCAACCACCTCTAGCTGTGGAGCATGAGGGGAGCCAGAAAGGCTGCTACCTGAGCCCACAACTGAGAAAGCTTGGCCTCAGTTAACCGGGAAGTCTGATGAATGGTATCCAGTTCAATACCCAAGAAAGTCGAAATAGGAGATGACCCCTCAGGTTTTTCATGAGCCAAAGGAACACCCCGCTCACCAGCTAGCTCTATGAAAGAATGAAGCAGGTGATGACACCGTTTGGACCTTGTTGGCACAACAAACAGAAAATCATTCAAATAGTGAACTGTATCTTTTAAGCCAGACTTAACTTTTAGGGCCCACTCCAGGAAAGAACTGAAATGCTCAAAAGCTGAACAGGAAATTGAGCAACCCATTGGGAGTGCCCTATCCATGTAAAACTGGCCCTCAAAGGCAAAACCCAAAAGCTCAAAATCCCCAGGGTGAACAGACAGCAGATGAAATATTGACTTGATATCGCACTTTGCCATTTCAGCCACCGGGCCACACTCATGTACCACCCATACGGCCTGGTCAAAAGAAGTATACCTAACTGAACACAGGTGGTCTGGGATGGTATCATTAACTGAGTCACTTCAAGAAAAGGAAAGGTGTTATATCAATCAATACTCACCCTCCGCTTTCTTGGGAAACCACCCCCAATGGGGACACTCTTAAGGTAGGAACTGGAGGAGAGGAAAAGGGGCCAAGGACTGTACCCTCCCTGCATTCCTTTGAAATCTTGTACCTGACCACCTCTTCCATCCCCAAAACAGACTTGAGGTTCTTCTTGGCCATAAAGGCCACCCTTATGCCTGTATAAGGAATCCTAAAACCATTAGTGAAACTGTCCAACAAATATAAACTATCTACAGAATTAGGATGTAATCCTAGCCACCTTTTTAAGTTGAATCAGGTTTATAGGGCTGGGAACCTTTGCCCACTCCCTGGGGAGAGTTGCCGCTGCCCCCAGGTCTCTTGCTACCGGTTCTCTGCTTCACCCTGGAGCATGCAGTAAAGGTGTGGGACCCCCCGCACAAGGGGCATTCATGCTTGAACTTGCAGGGCTTGCGCACGCAAACCCCCTGTGATGCAAACTCCCAGCAAAGGAGCTGGGGTTGAACACCCTGCCCCACTCAGGGGTGAGATGCTGACACTCCAGCTGACCACTGTGTGATATGACCACTATCAGAACGATCCCCCAAGGAGGGTTTGGCTGAAGACATCAACTGGAGCCAAGGATGTTGATGCACCTGATCCCAAGGCAGGGCAGGGTTCACCACTGCACACTTCCAAAACTCCTCATCATATTGTAGCTAGACCCCACCAGAAAATTCAGTATATGCCCTGTAAATGATGTCTATGTATTGGAAATAGGGAGCAGCATGCACAGAGTGAGTCCTCGTGACCACCCCCACGTAGATCTAAAAACCTGGCAACCGGTTAGCCCATGAGCAATCAACGCATTGACACTTTAGCTGCTCCTTGTCCCTCTTGTCCAAATCCTCTTTATCTTTTTTTCTCAGTGTCCCTAAACAACAGCGTGAATACATCTATGAAATCCCCTTTCAATTTTTTTCTCTAGTTGCAAGGGTCACATGATCTCCTAAGGGCATTCCAACATTCCCCCAGAGCACAGCACTAAAGGGAACAAAGCTAATAGGAGCTGCAGGAACAGCCCCATAACCCCAGGTCCCCCAAGGAGGTAGTTGCTCTGGGACCAGTCCGCCCACCCGCAATGGCCAAGCCCCAGCATTAGGAGGAGATAGCAGCCCCCATGGAGTGGCAGCGACCAGTGCAGGCCCGACTGCACTGCTTGTTTGGGTGTTAGACGCTGGCCTGCTACCATTACTGGAGGGAGCCCAAGATCCTCAAGGCCAGGCAGTTCCCCCCAGAGAATTGTCAGACTTACCAGTCCCTTCTGTGGCCACAACAGCCACGCCAACCAGTATGGCTTCTGAAGCAGACCCCTGGCCCGAAGATCCCTCCAACGCAGCAGCTCTCTGCTCAAGCCCGACATCCTCGCTCCCCGTGGAAGGAGTTGAAGTGGATGTCCCCTCTAAAGCTGCAAGACGGGCCAACACTGATTGGTCAAATTGAGAAGATCAAGCCCAATGGACAGACCATGGAATTTCAACCCTCCCCCGAGTGACTGTAACCTCGTGCGCATTTTCCAATGCCTCCAAACACTCCAGAATCAGTGTTCCTTCTCCATCACCTCGTCATCCGACGAGGAATGAACTTCAGGAGCCAGTCTCAATGCTTGTTGCGAATCCTTGGTGGGACCCTTCCCCTTTCCCAAAGCCATCATGACCTGGAAAAGAGCATGCGGCAAAATGGCGCCCCTGCATGCGGCCGTACGACCACACCCAAACCATCCACTAAAGCTGCCAATCAAAAAGAACTCCAAAACAAGCTTCTTCAAAAATGGTCTCTGTTCATAGAATAAGGGATTAACAAACACAGAAAGGGGAAAAGAAGGGAGGCCAATCTAGAATGGAAGCTGTCACTGCCCTCAGCCATACACCTGGTAGAACTGACTGCTATGCCTAGGGTTCATAGAATACATAACTGCATCTGACATCCAGTGACATAACCCAATATATCTCCAACTAATTTACACTTAATTAACACACTTCCTCTAATTATTGTGAGCTCTGGTTGTGTTGCACTAACAGCACCAATGTTGTTTATTTGATCCTTTAGAAATATAACATCAAACATAGGAAAGATCTTTAAAGAGTACACAACTTTATTAAACATTGTTCATGTCTTAAGAGCACAGTTGATAGTTTGACAATATTAGGAACCTTTTATTGTTACCCTCCTGTTACTAAATGAGTAGTATATTGAAACATACTCTGATTCTTGTTTGCAAATCTGTGTAAAATATTACTGGTAATTCAGTATTTCTGTATTATTTTTAAAATATCAATAAACAGTGATTTTAAAATAAAAAAAACCCCAAATACCAAAATGGGCAGGAAATCGCCCCAACCAGTCTCCCTCCTTCCAAGCTTGCAAAGTAGTTCCTCCATCCTTATGTTGGGCCGCTGTCTGTTAGGGCTGTATTTAATTCAACATATATTGCCTAAACTTTGTTATGCTTTTTGGTTTACAGGCAGGAAGCAATAGGCTCAGTGTGTATGCCATTGAAAATAAGTAGCAATGTACAGTTTATAACATTACTTGTAAGAAGCTTGGGTGTATTTATTATCAGTTTCGAATGTAGAGGAAAACTAATAAATTATTTGACATTTTCAACACCATTCTGTAGGCTTTCAACAAGACAGGGCCATTGCCAATTAAAGAAAACAACCTGAGTAGCTGATTACTCCTCCATTCTTGCCTTTCTGCATTCAAAAAGGTCAATCCTTAACATTAAATATTTTGATAAAATTACAACCTGGGGGCAGGTGGGTTTTAATACATTTTGCATTCTTTAAAAATAATATTTTGAACAAGCCTGCTTTGGATGAACCAACATGGCATTTTCATATTTAGCTTTGGACCATTTGGAAAAAAAAGAAGCTGGAGAAAGTGAAAGCAGAAGATAGCCTTGGGTAATAGCAGTTATGAAAAGAGAATGCTGGAAATCCTAAGGAAGAGCAGAGTAACAAAGTACTATAAACATTATACTTCCATTAACATTCACTTTGACATTGATAATAATTCTAGCATTTTTAGACATCATATAGAAAACAATATTGTAATATGGAAAGCCAACATAATGTAACTAGGAATAAGGACCGCTGTGGAAATAAATACAACTAGCTCTAGAAAGAGGCTCTGGGAGTGCCGAGGCCTTGGGCACTCAGCGTCAATTTGCTGTGGCGACCTCCTCAAACCCCACCCTCTCTAGGCTCCACCCCTGAAATCCCCAGGAAATCCCCAGCCTGGAGTTGGCAACCCCATCCCCATCCCAGCTAACTATCAGTCTACTGTTATCTGCCCTGCTGACTGCAGCTTTCTGCCTGTCAGGTTACCCAATCAGTTTGTCAGGTTACCCATCAATCAACGAGTCACTTCTCATGTGAGAGGAACTTTATTGAAAGGGTGTTTCACTAACAAAGTTTCTGATTAGAATAACATGGAGGGAACCATACATGGAATATGAAAGGAATTCAAAGAGTCTCTACACCAATGGGTTATATTCCCGCCAGGGAGAAAGAAGCGCCAAATTGCTGGGAATCAGAATGGTTCCTGTAATCCAAAACATCCCTGTTCCCAGGCTGTGAATAAAAGCTAAACCCAAGCAAACTACAGCAATAAGTCTTATCTCTCCACCTGTCCTTGACTTTGTTTTGCGTTACATTAACAAGCTGCTGTCTGTGAGCATGCTCCTGGATTGCTTGGCAACTAGTATAAACATATGAATCTATTACAGAAAGCAAAGCAAGGTTAAAGAGAACATACAGGTCAAGCATATATATTCCTGATGCCCATATGACAGCTTGCTGACATTGCCCTCCCTCCTGGAGATCAGTTGTAATTCAGAGTGATCTCCAGCCCTCACCTGCAAGGGAGACCAAAGCCGCTTACATCATTCTCCTCTCCCACTTTTGACTTGCACAACAACCCTGTGAGGTAGGTTAGGTCGAAAGGCTGCAACTGGTCCAAAATCACCCACTCAGCTTCTACAGCAAGAACCTGGATCTCAGAGACCCTGCTCTGAAGCACTGACTGCTATGCCTAGGGTAGCCAACCTCCAGGTGGAACCTGAAGATCACCAGGTATCACAACTGAACTCCAGACAACAGATTTCTTCCCCCCCCCAAGAGAAAATAACTGCTTTGGAAGGTGGGCTTTATGGCATTCTGTTCATCTGAGGCCTCTCCCCTCCCCAAACCCTGGCTTCTATAGACTCTACCAGAAAATCTTCAGGAATCTCCCCACCTGGAGCTGGCAACCCTAGTCAGGACTGGCCCCAATGAGTTCCTCACAAAGGCCTGCAAGGATTTCCTTCCTTTGAACGAAGCTTGGTTGCCTACTGTGGCGAAATGAGCTCCAGTTTACAACTCAGCTATTCGCCTCCCATCCTTGTCCCATGGGCATATCTCACTCCTCAAGGTCACTGCCACCACTCACTGAATTGTCACTGCCCTTTTTAGAGGGACAGTGAGACCCCTCTGGCTGAATCTCCCTATTTGGAGATGGAATCCCCAAGCTTTGGAGGATCCATGGAAAGTTGGCAATCCTAAGGTCTGGCCTTTCCTTCCTTCCTTGGGCTACCCCCTCCCTTTAGTATTGTGCAGAGCGGGGGAGACTATATGGTCAGAGCACAACACAGATTAGTAGCCCAAATAAAATAATTTATTTAACTATTTACACAGTTATAGAGCACAGATACACTAAATGAATAAGGTAGAACTGTAGGAGTAAGCACACACTATGAACCAACAGTACATAAATCAACAGGGGTTAAACGCAATCCTCTTTCCCTGCATACAATACTCTCTACCTCTGGAGGTTGTGGCTCAGGATAGGATCTCTCCTTGGACTGGCCTCTGGCTCTGCTTCAGGCCAAGCCCAAGAGAGCAGGGAAACTTTCATTCATTCCCCATCCAGCTGACTGTGGAGTGGCTGAATTTCTGCTGCCTCCCAGGGTTCCCCCACGTCTGTTGCTTGTGGGCTGGACAGCCTTGTCAGCACAGGCAGCAGGAGTGTTTCCTAACCTCCTGTAGGACGAAGACTGCCTCCTCCCTGGATGGCCTGGAGTCTATATTGATGCTACCCTGCCCCTTGGGACAGTCTATCTTTTCCCACACTTTTTGGCCTTGGGACAGCTGGGAACTGTAGGACAACAGATGAGGAAGCCCCATTCAACCCAGCGAGTGATACCCCTGCAGGCCCCTCTTTGGAACTACAGCTCAATTAAACCTTATGGGGGAACATTTTAAACAAACAACCACACAGACGGCAGCCATCTTACAAACACACTGCCATTTTGTTACATCTACCAACAGCCACTGAGGGAAAAGTTAAGTCCCACACAGGAGGCAAGCAGAAGTGTCTTCGTCAAGAGAGAAAGCTGTTTGCCAATAATTCTCACAGGGCACAGTGGCTGAAGGGGGAGTGGGCAGGGAAGAGGAGCAGACCCAGCACCTGGCCAATGGCACATGAGTACTCTTGAGTGGCGGCTGATGGGCTAATCGCTGAGCACAGCCAATGGGAGCACATGAAACGTTGCCACTCGAAAACAGAATTATATATAAGGAGAGATGGCAAGAATATCAGACTAGGTTCTTGGAAACTGGGTTTTGAATCTTCATTCCCCATCCAGCTGACTGTGATGCTTTGGTCTCCCTTGCAAAAAAAGACTACTTTTCCTCCTGAGAAACCATTGTTGCCAATCTCCAGGTGAGGGCTGGCGATCACTCAGAATTACAACTGATCTCCAGGAGGGAGGACAAAAATCAATGCCGAACTAAAACAACAACCCCTGATGGCCATGCAAGGTGAAAGCAGGGGGGCGGGAATGCAGAATGAAAAAGACACTGTGACAGAGAGGTGCTGTGAAAGTGAGGGAAACCACCAGTGCATAAAAGGCTTCTATCACACTGACCATTGTTCAGTCTGGGCCTCTGGGCCCCACAGGGAAGTGGCAAGGAAAGAGCTACTGGGGGAACAGCCTGAACTATGCCAGGCCCCAACAGGAACAAACCAAGGCAGCTAGGTGTGGCACATGTTGGATCCTGCCCCGAAAGAATCGGCTCTGAGCCGCCATGGCACCTCTACCTCTGCAATGATGGCGCCTCACCTCCTGGGGTCCCGTGACACAGCCCTGAGGTTTGGGATGGGGCTGGAGGCTGGGAGCCCCAAGGAGAGGGCCAGGAGAGCTGGCAGAAAGGGGCGCAGTGATGACGAAGGGACCCACAGGCCAAGCTAGGCCACAGATGCAAGAACCGCATCTGAACAATGAAGTAAGATCAACAAACAGGTCAGGGATCGAGCACTTACCTGACAGCAGACTCGCTCCTGTCCTTGAAAGTGGGCAGGAAAGCCCAGCAGATAGCAGGATGGGAGAACAGCCATGGGAGAGGAGGGGGAGCCTGGGAGTTTTGACAATGCCCTTTTCAGCCAATAGGAACACCACTGGGGTGAAGGATGGGAACAGGAACCACTCAGGGAGCAGGAGGAGGGCAGGGGAAGGGAAAGCAGAATGATAAGAGGGCTAGAAAACACTGAAACTGAGGAGGATGGAGCCTGCATGAGGCTTGGTGAAGAGAGAGGGAGAGAGAGGCACAAAGGCAGCTCCAGAAAAAGGGACATTGGAGGTGCAATAACCCCAACCCCTTTTATTCTGAGGCTTCAGTAGCCCTCTTCACTGCCTCAGCACAACAGAGGGTAAAGGGGCAGGGCTGCCAGGTACCCAGCCTGACAACTATTAAGGGACTAACATCCCAATTGCATCAGAGGGTTGTCATGGGAGGGAAGCATTGACTCTTGAAAGCATATATGCCAAAAATCTTGTTGGTCTCTGAGGTGCTACTGGACTCAAATTTAGCTTCCCCGATTGTATATGTTTGTGCTATAATACTTGTTTGCAGTGCAACATCACACTAAAGTTGGCCTAGCACAGATGCACTAATTGGCATCCTAAACTCTTATTGCCAGTGGAAGATCAAGTATTTCAGGCTAGCCAGGTTGTGCATTAGGCTGGCTGCCATGTGAATTCTTTAGCAGTAGCTTGCAGCATTCCTCTAGTTATGGACCACATATATGCTGAAGATCCGCTCTCTAGTTTATATAGTGCCTGGGGTGAAGCATAAACCCCATGAAGTACACAGATGATAGAACAGGAGGAAGGTAAAACTAAAAGACTTTTAGTAAATTTTGTAGCACAGAGGGTATTTTTGAAGACATTTGTATCTGGATTTTTTGGGGGAGGGATTTAAAAAGTTTTGAACATACAATATTTTTGTACAGTGGGCAGAAATCAGGGTGCTTGGATACCAACATAATATATACATGCTGAAATCAATGTGGGATTTATACCACATACAAGGATCTCTCTTAGTATTATTTGTGCCAGTAGTAAAATGGAAGGACATTGTCACAGGGGGAACAAAAGCAGACACAATTCTAAACAGAACCATATGTATTTATTTAAAACTACCTTTTATAGTCAGTGAATATGCTGGGCTTGCTGCTGAAAGAAGTACGGTAATGTGATTTGATTTACTCTTGGCTGCAAATCTGGCCAGTGATTATTGTGAGATGGGGTTACCTAGATGGTGCAAATTGCTTGGCCGCAACCCTGAGTGTTCAAAATCAGGGGTCATTTCCTGCAGGAGCGCACAGGAGCGGAGCTCTGGCAGTAAAGAGCCCAGGGGGCGGGCACATGCAACAAGTCCCACCCCCTGCTCCCAGCAGCCCTCAGTCAGACCAAGAAGCAGCCAGGTAAGTTGCAGAGCCTCTGCCCCGTCCCCCCGTTCCAAAACAGTCCAGTGGCACTTTTAAGACCAAGTTTTATTCAGGTACAAGCTCTCCCTCCTCTGCAAGGGCAGATCTGCGTCCCCTCCCCCCCCAATAGCTAACAATCCAAAACAGTCCAGTGGAACCTGAGCGGTGGGTGTTGCCTTCTGACACACTTCCGGTGATGTCAGGGATGTGGCATATGCAAATAAGTTATGCTAATGAGCTCCTGCACCTCTTTTTCTAAGAAATGACCCTTGCTCAAAATTAAGCACATTTAACTATGTGAGTTTATGAAACCATTATCTTTGCTTAGCATGTGTTTGGCACTGAAGGCCTGTCATGGGTACAGGCTAGACTTGAACACCTTGTAACCAAGCAAGCCAGATCAAAGTCTGTGGAAACCATTGAATTTTCTTTTAAGAATTGGGGTTGAATCCAGCTAGATTTTCTACTAGTGAAAACAGGAGGTGTATTTTTTGACCAGCAAATATATATTTGTTATCAAACAAGTAAAACATATCTCTCAGACTTCCAGCTCCACTGTGCATTATACAAATACTTAGAAAGAGAAATGGTTCTCCTCTGTCCTAGGGGAAAAAAACAGATTAGCTGAGAGCCAGGGAGCCAGGGAGCATGAAAAATATCAGTTTAATATGTCGTTTGTTATACCAGTTTTGTCACAAAGTGAATAGGTTTTATTCACAGCCAGTGACTCAGCATTTCTCATGAAACCCCACTTGGTTTCTGTCAGAAAACCAGCCTAAGCAAGGCTTGTTGGCTTGATGACTTTTCTCATTCCTGTTAGTGTCTACGTTATCATGGCAAAAGATGTAAGAAATATTGAGGCTCTTGGTGTCTGACTAGAAGCCAAGGGACAAATTGCTCTCCAATAGATATCCCCAGGCAGGCTATATGAAAAACGTTTATTTATGTGAGGCTTGGACTAATTTGTTTCAGTTTAGCAGTTCTGTACTTGAGTTGATGAAAGCCACTATATATAAACCAAAGGGGGGAGGATGTTACCCAATCTTTATAGCAGTATTTCAATAAGATTCTCCATCAAGGAAGGACTTTGGAACTGTACTGATATTGGGGGGGAAATGGTTGCATCCTGCCACTGTTCGCCTTACATTTTTAAAAACTTGTTCATCTTTGGTCATGTAACATGTCAATTGTATTGTACAATGTGAACCAACTCTGGTTGAAGGAAGGAAGACTTGGGGGAATCTTAAAGCATCTGAACGTCAAAGTCTGATGAATTCAGCCTAGGAGCCAACTTCAGTTCTAATGCAGCAAATGATAAATAACCATTTTGGGTACAGTTATTCTAGTACTTCCTCTTTCCACCAAGATGTAGCCTCAGACTAAAATACAGAGTACCCATCAGAACAATAAATTAAATATAGAATTCCCTAACATGAAATACAGTAATCCAGAAGTAGAGAGATACAGTGCATTCCATTTGAAGATTTGATACTATATACAGCCAATGCTTATGATATCAGAAGCATTAAGTACTTTGATTTTCCTAAACTCTAAACCGAATGTACATGTTTTGTAAATATTCACTAAACACCATGTAGAAGAGAGTTCTATTCATGTATATGACTAGAAAACATCTACACAGAAAAAAACCTGAGGTAGAAAGTACCCAGAGTGATTGTGGTAACAGTGGTAGTAACAGTATGGAACATTTGCCTAGTACTTCATAGTCTTCAAGATGTTTCACACAAACTATCTTGCTAAGGTTGCCAGGCCCGTCAGACCAGATGGTGGGGGATGGGGGTGAACTTACCAGATACAGGGAGGGAAGAAGCCAGAAATAAACACGACATGCTTACGTCACCTGGAAATGATGTAGGCATATTGGGGATGATGCTCTGGTTTGTGGGCAAAACCTCTATGGTGGAATTAGCTTCCAGAGCATCGCCCCCCTCAACAGTATTGATATGCCTATGTCACTTCTGGGTGATGTAGGCATGTTGTGTTTATTTCCAGCTTCTTGACTGTTTGGGGGGGGAGTAATTCCCCCCCCACCGGCCAGCTGGCCGACAGAAGAGAGAAGCACCCAAAAACCGGGGGACCCCCACCCCCACTGCAGGGTATGTGTGTCTGGCATCTTATATCTTGCTGAATAAACTTTGTAAAAACACAGGGATAGCATAACCAAGCCCCCCAGTTCAATTATGACATTGGTAGATTCCTGAAATAGTCCAGCTGGACTCCCAAGCACAGCTAAAGTTTTGTCAATTCAAACTTCATAATGAGGAATGGGTCACATATGGATTGGCTCCCCCCCACACACATTATTGTGTCCATTGTTTCCCTCCTGCACTCAGGGGTCTCATCACCACAGCCTGTTTCCTGCCTTTGAAAAAGGCCCATCCCCTCTTCTGCAACCTGTGTTGCCAGCAATAATAGAATCAGGTGGGTAGCTGCATTGGTCTGAAACAACATAACAAAGTTTGAGTTCAGTTGCACCTTTAAGCCTTTGTTGATCTTAAAGGGGCCACTGGACTTCAACTTTGTTCTGCCAGCAATAACGTGAGAGAGTAATGTGGGATGGGTCCTGGAGACCCTTCCCTTCCCCCTTGTAAGAGCCGAAAAACCAGAGAGCCAGTTTGGTGTAGTGTTTAAGTGTGCAGACTCCCATCTGGGAGAACTGGGTTTGATTCCCCACTCCTCCACTTGCACCTGCTGATGTGACCTTGGGTCAGTCACAAGCTCTGGCACAGCTGTCCTTGAAAAAGAGCAGTTTCTGTCAAGAGCTCTCTCAGCCCCACCTACCTCACAGGGTGTCTGTTGTGGGGAGGGGAAGGGAAAGGAGTTTGTAAGCCTCTCTGAGACACCTTTGGGTAGTAAAGGGTGGGGTATAAATCCAATCTCTTCTTCCTCTTCTTCCTCTTCTTCCTCTTCTTCCTCTTCTTCCTCTTCTTCCTCTTCTTCCTCTTCCTCTTCTTCTTCTTCTTCTTCTGCTGCTGCTGCTGCTGCTTTTGGACTGCCCTCTGAACCCCCTCCTGGTGTGAATGGCATGACGAAGATAGCTGAGGTAAGGAATGAGCAGGGGCGGGGGTGGGCAAAGCCTAATCCATAGACCCCAGTCAAATGGAGACATTTACTGAGCAGCATCAGAAGAATTGTAACGTCAGTTGAATAGGGTTGTCAGTGTCCTCATTCCAACAAGGCATCTGTGCCCTTGCCAGTAGCACTGCCCCAGCATTAGAGATAGAGCTGTCCCAATCACTGTTTGCTCATGTGAGTGACGTCTTTGCCACCCTGACAGGAGCTGGGCTAGACCAAGAGAGCTGGCAACCCCACAGCAGAATAGCAAGACACACAGTGGTCATCACAGCTATTTTTCACACTATAGGCTCAGTAGATAGCTGGCATTGCACTGGGAATGCTGTCCTTCCCATTCCCTGCCCAGCTTCATGGCTGTCTGCCCAAAAACCAGAGGCAAGGGCAGCAATGAATAATTCTTTAGTCCAACAACAAATAGCAGGTGACTGCCAGGGTTCTGTATACAGCATTTGGCCAGTGTTTGTGTATCCCCATGTTTGGCTGCTCCTGTTGGTAGCAATTGAGTACTTACTCTTTGTGGAGAGTTGAAGAGGAACCACACCTGCACTGTGTGTTGGGGCTGCCCCATGGGGCTCTGATCCGGCAAGGTAACAGGATCATGGATGTTTTGCTGACAATGATACAAATCGGGGGGGGGGGGCAGTAGCCACCCCAGATTGCAGATGTGCTTCCTGTGGGAGTATTCCCCTGAAGGAGAGGGGGTGACAGGAGCATGTTATTGTGTTGATGGCATGGTACTGGAAGGCCAGCAGATCTACTGCCTCCCCCACCCCTTCAGCATTGTACACATTCCATGCCAGCCACTGGTATCGAAGTCAGGATAGTTGAGGCAATAGACACAGTAAGTCCGGAGGTGGTGGTGGATGTTTGCAGCATTCCCGGGTTGTCACTGGAACTCTCCCTCCCTTGTTTACCTGGGGGGGGGCATTATTCCTCTCCACACACTGGGAGACCCTGCTCTGTTTTCTGATTCTGTATCCTGGGATGGAGTACTTGTAAGAGTTCTGAGCAAAGCTGTGTTAAACAAAAGCAGCAATGACGCTTGTTTTCTTTGTGCTGAATGTTCTCCATGGTGCCCCTTTTCCACTTGCACAGAGTGACTAACACCCTCTACAACCTCTCTTTTTCAGGTTATATGTAGGTCAGGACATCACCCTCATCACCCTTGTCTCTTCTAAAATCTACAGCACATCATGACCATCTCACACCTCAGATCTTCTCTCTCATTCCCAGAAACATTCACAGACCCAGCCCACTTTAATAATCAGCCCTCACTCACACAGAGCTATTGCGGTTGGGGCTCAAACACTGTTCCAATCACTCACTGCCACCATTATATCCTACAATATAAGCATACAGACTGAGATATGAAATTGTGTGTGTGTGCTTCGTTCCCTTAGACACACAGACCACAGGGTTAATTGAAAATGAAAGCATTTATTTATGACTAGGAAAAAGGCCCGTTGTGGAAATAAATACAGCGACCTCTAGAAAGAGGCTCTGGGCGGGTGCCCCGGCCTTGGCCACTCAGTGTCAATTTGCTGTGGCGACCTCAGCAGGGTATAATGACACTGAGTCCACCATTTTCTCCAGAGGAACTGATCTCTGCTACCTAAAGAACAGTTGTAATGTTGAGTGATCTCCGGCCCTCACCTGGAGATTGGCAATGATGGTTCCCCAGATGGGAATAGTTGGTTTGGAGGGTGGAGTCTATGGCTTTGTACCTGTCTGAGGTTCCACACCTCCTGAAACCTCACCCTCTCCAGGCTCCATCCCTCACATCTCCAGGAATTTCCTACCTGTAGTTGGCAACCCTATCTCCTTCCCAGCCAATCATCAACCTACCTTTATTTCCCCCTCACTCTTCAGCTTTCCACCTCCCACACACACCTGCAGCCTCTCCTGTGCTCTGAAGCCCAGACATCACATTGGCTGTCATATGGGGGTCACCTCAGCAGTATATAAGGATACAGAGCTCACCATTTTCTCCAGGGGAACTGATCTCTGCCATCTGGAAAGCAGTTGTAATTCTGAGTGCTCTCCAGCCCTCACCTGGAGATTGGACACATTTTACCTCAGAACAGCAAACTGTTTAGAATGTTAGAGGCAAAAGCCAATCAAATCACATATGCAAATGACCACTGTGTTCCGAGGCAAAGGCCAATGAGGCTGCATATGCAAATAACCTCTGTGTTCTGACTGGCTATGGGGGGAAGAGGAACAGACAAATGTTTAGAATGTTTGAGGCAAGACTCAGGCAAAGCAGCCAGTGGATAGGGAGACCCTCTGAATGACAAATCAGAGAGCGAACTGATTTTGGAGCATGTGGAATGTTCTAGAGATGTGCCACCACCATTCGGCTTTTATTTATAAGGGAGATATGAACAAATCACTGAGGAAGGTAAAGTGTTAGAAACCATGTTTCACTTCCACTGAACTGTTGAACTGAGGTCCTATTCCTACAGCTGGGACCCTTAAGTTACAAATTTACTATTTTCAGCCTGCTCTAAGCATTTCTTCCACACAGTCCCACTCACTCAGAAAACCCCCTTTCACCTCAGAGCAACATATCTGTAAGCCCTAACTGTTGTTTTGAACTGCTGTTTTTCAGGTCTCCCTTCCTCAACATTCCATCAGTTCTCATTGGCCACTCTTAGGGAGAGGCTGACCCTAACCTGTTCGTCACATCCTCTCTGTGCTAAGTGCACTTTATGTGCAGTTCCTACCAAACCGCAAGGCTTTGCACCACGAGTGTGCATGGTATGGATCAAAGAAAGACAGCCACAAGCTGTGTGACTTGCATTTGAGCTCTGTGTGGCTTCCCTGGGGGTTATAAAGGGAATAGGGTGCTGTTATGTGGAGGCATGTGATTGGCTGTTGGAGAGGACTAGGATTGGCTGCAGACTTTGTTGGCATCCTAAACTGCACTGGTTGTTTGGGGTACAGAGAGTGGGGGGGGCTTTCCCCCCTCTTGCATGGTCCTCTATGGACTACAGCAGGGGTTTTGCTGACCTAACATTACACTGGTGTTGAGGCTAAATCTGGGGGTGGAGGGGCTCAGGGAGCTCATTATGTCCCACTCCACTTACGGTTTATCCTTGAAGCTGCACAGCTGTGCTAGCACAGCAGTTAAGCAGATGTGGCACCAGTGGGATTCAAGATATGCTAGTATGTTCAAGATATTGGTGGAATAATTCAAGGATATGCCAGTGCAGCACTTAGTTGTCATCCCGAATGCTTTTGAACCGTGGCCTAAAGAGGGGCTGTTAGTTTGAGGACTAAACTTCACTATCAGACTTCTTCACCTAAGATGATAGGTGGTTGAAATGCTTGCCTTGACTGATAGTTCAAAGCTGATAAACCACCACAGGTACTCCAAAGCTGCTTTCAAATACAGATTTTGTTTTTTGCTTCAGAAGAGCTAACCAAGATGGAAAGCTTTTAACACTGGTGTGAATAAGGGATATACTGTCTATATGGTTAGGCTATCATACAAACATTCCTTATTGATGACCAGTTCAGATTTTCTGAGGACCACCACAGTTGGAGGAAGTCTTGAGACATTAATAATTTATTTTGTTTTCTACTTGCTATTCTTTGAAATCCAGGGAGAGTTTTATATTGGGAGACGTGGTAGTGCCGCATAGAACATTGGCTGCTCTTTTGTTTTGTTTTCAGGCGCTAAATGTTTACCAAGGAGATTCTGACAACGCTATCCTTTATGTACTGATATTTGTTCAAAAACTGCTCAACTTGCTTTCATAAGTAGCATTTAGAATATGTTCCCTTTGCTGCTGGCAAACAGAACCAAAGAGACAGCTTCCCCTTGTCACTTCTGTTCATCTGAAACTGAATAACTAGTTCCTTAACCCCTTTTGGAATAACAAGTGACACCACAAGAGTTTATAGCAGATTAGCAGGCGGAGGGGGACCCCACCGTTGATCATCTCATAAGTGAAGAAAAGACCAAATAAACAAAAAGATATTTAAATTAGTTTTAACAGATTTAAATATATCTTGAGGATAAAGATACATCTTTATTTTTAAAGACTCACAAGTCAATAGTACTTACCATATGAATCCTTACTTCAAGTAAAAAAAAAAAAAAAAAGCAAGCCAGCTGTCATTCTAACCAGAAATGACATGTACAGGTCTCCCTGAAGTCAATAAGAAAAGCAGGCATATCTGTTCAGGGAATATGCTTAACATTATCCTACCAAGGAGATTCAATTAAGCACTCAGCTGAGGGTAAATCTTTGCCTGGTAAAAATAAACCTTTTTTAACCTTGATTTCCCCATTCACCCCCAAAATTAATCAACAAAGAAAAAAGCCATGACATAGGATTTAAAACCAATTAAGTCTAGGTTGGATATAGAATTATCAATTTAAATTAATATGCTGAGCCAAACATTATACACCTGCATTGCTTTCCAGCTTCAAAGGGTACACACTATGGGAGCCAAAGGAAGGGCAATAAAAATATCCCCCTACCTTTTAGAGTAAACTTCGCTTTAATGGAAATGTCATTCCCCCAAAGGGATTTGATGTTGAGAAATGCCACACTGCAAACAGTGTGTGACTGATTTTGTCATCTTATTTTTTTTAACTGAATTCAGTAAAGGAGCTAGGAAGTGACATCCTATCACGGTAAATTAGTATTCTCCAAATCTCTGCGAATTTCAGTTTGGTTTAGAGATTCAGCTAGGGGCTGTTAAAAAGAAAAGAGCTGAACAAAAACAAATATCTTTTCCTCCACCCTTAGTGTTGGGTAGGTTCTCACCACCTGGACTTCATCATTATATTTGTTAAAATATTTCACCCTACTTTTCCACCCTAACAGAACCTTCTAGATGATTAATAACTAAACATGACTGCCATGATAAAACATTAGAAACTTGAAGCATAACACATTAAAATAAATATAATAGTGATTTAACTTGTGTTGAAGTAGCTATGAACAGAACATTGCTAGTGACCGTTGGCCAGTGTTATTCTTGCAAATGATACTTGGGCCAGATGCTTAACTTTGGGCTGTAAGGCCTTTTGCATAATATTAGCAAAACAAAATGTATTGCTTCTTGGTTGTCTTCAGCTTTCCTAAGTGAAGCAGTCCAGTATGAATTTTCAGGGCCTTGCCCAAGAATAAAGACTCATCCCAAGCCCTCCCTCACTCCCTCCCTTCCTTCCGACATCACATTAAAGGATGTCTGTGTGCACAGAAATTATATTTACTTTCATATTTTTTAGTTTTTTAAAGCATATTTGTTTATTTTTGTTAGTATTGGTTTCCATTGATGTCAAACCTATTTTCAGCTGTAGCCACGCCCCCACATTCATAGGGTTGCCAGCCTTCAGATGGAGGTCTCCCACTATTGCAACTGATCTCCAGGTGGCAGAGATCAGTTCACCTGGAGAAAATGGCTGCTTTGGAAGGCATTATATTCCATCGAAGTCCCTCCCCTCTCCAAAACCCCTCCCTCCTCCAGGCCCACCCCAAATTCTCCAGGTGTTTCCCAACCTGGAGCTGGCAACCCTACCATGTATTTATGTGAGTCTAGATACTGATGTGCAAATAAAGCCTGGGGGGGTGGGGGTGGACAGAGAACTGAATGCACAGTTAAGGGAAACATATCCCTGTCCTTTCTTGTACTTTTTTCAGTGCCCACCCCAGTGTTTTGAAAGCTGCTTTTGCCCCATCTCCTTTTCCAAACAAGGAAGATTCAGAGGAAGATGGAAAGGAAGCACCCTAAAGGAAGAGAGAAAGGAATCACATTTTTGTCAAACCTCTGAGTCTTATGCTGGGCTCAGGCATCTCTCCTGAAGTAGGTGTTGTAACATACGGAATGAGGCGAATTGCCTTGCTGCTCCAAGACAGCAAGTGACTCCAACAGGGCTGGCTTTCCCCAGACCCTCTAAAGTATGTCTTACTCTCCTCCTGACTTTCGTTGAGTCCTTCCCATCAAGGCTAGACCCTGCTGGCTGCTTCCAGCCTCTCGTGAAGGCCTCTAAGGCTGGTTAGGCCTGACTGGGATTGGCTAGAACTGTCACTTAAATTAACAGAATGCAGTGGGCAAGTACCCTGAGGAAATATTCTGAATGAGCCTCTCATGGCTTACCAGTTGGGGGATGTTGCAAAGGGGTCCCTCAGGGCTAAGGGTTTACCAGTCCAACTCTAGTGTTTGCCAGTACAGGGGGAAGGGGTGGAGCAACAGCCTCTCTCAGCATATCTTGGTGTGTGGGCCATGAAAAGTGATTGGTGGATTAAGGCCATCTAGCACATGGAGCCAGGGTAGTTTGCCCATGCCTCTGACAGCCTGTTATGTTATATAGGTGCCCACACTGAGAATTGGGTATTAATAAACCATTCAACCTGGGGCCCATCTGAGTGTTGGTGGTCCTAGCTAGTGTTGGTCCTAGCTAGTGTTGCCAACTCTAACCTGGAAAACTCCTGGATATTGGAGGGTGGTAGAGTTTGGGGCGAGGAAAGAGCTCAGTGGGGATATAATACTAAAGATTCCACCCTCTGAAGCTGCTATTTCCTCCAGAGGAGCAGATCTCTACAGTCTAGAAATCAGCTGTAATTCTAGAGAAACTCCTGGAGGTTGATATCAATTAGTCCCTCTTTTTGTAGCAGGAACTCCTTTGCATATTAGACAACACACCCCTAATGTAGCCAATCCTCCAAGAGTTTACAGAGCTCTTCTTACAGGGGCTACTGTAAGCTCTTGGAGGATTGGTTACATTAGGGGTGTGTCTCCTAATATGCAAAGGAGTTCCTGCTACAAAAAGAGCCCTGGCTGCCCTCCCACCATTGTTTAAGATACTGTGCCTTGGGTCCCTGTTTTAACTGCTAAGATAATGGAGGATAAGCCTTGACTGTCTAGCTTTCAAGGAATACATTTTTTGTCTTTTTCTGCCTTCTCCCACTGTACTCTTCTGCATCTGCTAATCCTGCTCTGACACCACACAGATTCAGTTCTGTGCTAACTAACTAGATGCCAAAGTAAGTTGCAGGCTTATGTTACAACCAGTGACAACAGAAACTTAACTCAAATACATATGGATATAGTGACAAAATAACATGAATATGGGGTGTGAGACATGCTGGGGCTGAGGAAATCTACTGAGAGCAAGACAGGGCTAGTCCTTCAGCTGACCATAGTTTTGCAAAACTAAAAGTTACTGTGTACTATTGGCTTCATTTGTCAATCTTTGAAGTCTGTCATAATTTCAAGTAAGGCTGTAAATGTCAATGTATATGACCAGTTAAGCAATAATATGGTAGAGAGATGTGGAAGTAATAAAAGATGAATCTGTCTTGAAAAGGTGAAGGCCAAACACCTCCATAAGCTAAAAAGGTTTATTGTTTGCAAGGTAGGGCTTGTTTTATGAGAGCTATATCTTACAAATAAATAAGCTAGATCTTGAGTGTGTTTGCTTGTAGAGTTTCAGACCCATGGCTTCTTTTCTGGTATGTACTCTACCTGTGCTTGTTTCAGACAATTATCTCTTTTTTAATGAAGGAAAGAATTCAGCTGCTCCTTGCCTTTCCCTGTTTCTTTCTCAACAATTGCCCAAGCTATTATATCACTGAATGTGTACTAATACTCCCATGGCACATGCAGATTCAAAGAATGATGTTCAACCCCAATGTTATGCTAGGAAAATGCCTCCAGATTCCATAAAGAACTGATCTCAGCTGGTTGGCAGGGACCTGAATATTTTTAATTTACATATATACATGTTAGACATAGAGGTCTTAACTTCAAGAACTCCAGCATCCATTTTAACAACCATTATACAGCTATTTTTACTTAGACATCCCCAGGAAGCAAATGGTCAAATATTAATTCTTTCTTAACTGTATCAGTCTTTATAACTCTTTACCACAACCAAGAGGATTCTCTCTCTAGGCTACTGCTTGACATTGATTGGTCTGAAGTATCTGGTTTGATTACCTCCCCCATCCATAGGTGCATCAGAGTACCTGCTGATCTAATTTGGTTGAAAATAGTCTGTGCTGATCCTTCTGACCCTAATAAGTAAAAAAAAAGAGAGTCCTATTTAACTCAACAACCTCCAAATGTATTCATTATGAAGCAAGTAAACAAAGGTAAATTCTCCAGACCAATCTGTGAAAGATTAAAAAAAAAAAATCCACAAGGTAATCAGCAACTTTCACACACTGTCATGGTTGCCAACCCCCAGGGGGAGGGAATCCTCTATCCCACAGTACTATTTCCTACTGCCACTCGGAGCAGCAGCAGGAGAGACAGAAAATCTGACATGGGCCCTTAAAAATCAACGCCCCTTCGCCTCTGGGCCCCACCCTGCCCTTATGCTGGATGCCCTGATGAGAGTTCAGCTCAGGAGAAAGTGTCTGAAGCAAGCAATTGCTTAAACAGGCAGTACCTCCCTGCCGCTAAAATCCTAGACTCCAGAGGAACTGCAGGCAGCATTTCTGTGTGCTCTGTGCTACCATGGTTATAACAGGAAGGATCCGTTCACACACACAGGAGAATGAGAGGGGTAGAATGGACTGCATCACTACAATTGTATGTTAAGAAGTCCCTGCAAAGAGAAAAGCAGTTCAAGCAACAAGCCAAAGGAGGCAGTACAGTCTTTCTCCCTGGTCTGCTAGCTTTCCATTTGCAGGTAGTTTTCAATGTGAAAAAACAAGGGGCACTGGAATTCACCACCCCCAGTCTAACTCTCTAGCTCTTTACCACCTCATTGTTTTTGCATATGTGAACTAGATCAATACCTACATTTTCCAAAAGCAAATAGGCAAAATAACATAGAGGTGGAATGACACAACCAGTGTTCCCTCTAAGCTGTGGAGTCTTATGAGCAAAACTTCTACTTTGTGAGCACCTGGCATTAAAGTTGTGAGCAAGCAATTTGACTACTGCATAAGTTAGTTTGCTCTGGAGCCATCCTTCCTGAGCTAAGACAAAATTGTGTGAGCTGGAGGCTAAAAATCTGTGAGCTAGCTCACACTAACTCAGCTTAGAGGGAACACTGGACACAACACTTTCCTTAAATATCTAGTTATTCTTCATGCATCTGAGAGAAAGTGATTTAGAAACAATGTTGCTTCCTTTATTTCTGGCAGGATTCTTGTCTCTTGAAGCAGCTGGATGCTAGGTTGAAATTTAACAGGTAAACACTTTCAAGCATGCCATGATAGGAAATTGAACACCAGGCCAGTCATGTAGTATTTGCAGAAAATACATGGTATCCTTGCTAGGAAAAGGTAGAAACCAGGGATGAGAATGGGCAGTGAATAGGATGAGCAAATGTGGGGTTGTTTCACCTTCAGTGGCAATCCAAGAAGTAATCTAAAAATAAAAGAGGCATCTGGGAGTGTAGAACAGCAGTCTTCAGTCCATGGGATCAGGACCCTACAGTGGGTTATGTTGCGCCACCTGCTGTGCTGTAAGCTCCCATACTCTCCATATTTTTGCTGTCTTTTAAGAAGGATCTTCTTGGCTGGTGTATTTGGCCCATTCTACATCTAGCATTCACTCCACTGTTTTACCAAACCTACGCTGGAACAGAAACTCCCCTCTGCATTGCATGCCACTTTCACTTTGATTGATTGTCAGACTTTTTTTGTGTATAGAGAATGACACCACCTTTCTACCCTGAAATATTTTCTCTTCTCCTCCCTCTGTTTTTTAATCCTGAACATCCACCCTCATGAAGAGTCCTGGGAACTCAAGAACTTGTTTACTGTTTTATAATAATTTGGCTGGTTCTTGAAGTTCACCTGGTGCCTACCTTGCTGTAGAGGCTGAGACTGCAGAGAATGGCTGCCCCACAAGCAAAATAATGCCTGCCCCAAGCAAAAACTCCCTAGCTACAAGCCTGGCCCAGACTCTGGTCAATGCCAGATGGGCCACCATAAGTGGCGGGATTGCCAACAGGGGACTGCCTGATGACTATAGTTAGTGCACAGGGACATAAGACTCTCACCCAGTCCCCCTTCTTACTACATCCCACTCACATGGCTTTTGTCCATGCAGCTTCCAGCATCCCCTTTTAGGCTTGTTGTGTTAGGCTATCTAGACTCAGAAAAATGTTAGGCATACTCAAGATGTTTATTGTTTTGATAAGAGCAGAATTCTTAAACAGCTCAGAATGTAAAATGATAACTAGAAGTGCCATAAAAACCTGCAAAAAAGTATTTAAAATCTGAGAATCAACCCCCCCCCCCCGATTTCTGGTATTTAAGGAGAAGGCACACTGACTTTTGCAAACATTAGGTGAGCTAAATCTTTACTGGCAGCTTGCAAAAATAGATTGGAGTTTAAGAAGCATAGACATGAAAGAATAAAGACAGTCAAATCCCTGCTGTTTTATACAAGTCTCCCCTTTCTGTTTGAAGCAGATCAGGTCTGTCAAGAAATCTTCCATCTCTTGTTAATAACAAGAACAACAAAATGTAAATGACAATAATTCATTGCCAGTGCCCAAGCCATTTAATACTGTTTTTAAGTATGAAATCTCTAATCAATTTTAGACAGTATAAATGCTGAAGAACAGGTATTCCCCAGCAACTGATAGTCACTGTTTATAATAATGTAATTACTTTGGAATAATGTCACATACATGTTTATTCAACTGAGTCCACAAAGTCTACATTGGCTTGAAACATAACTATAGGAAAGCATGTGTATGTGTAAAGGGCTGTCAAGTCACAGCCGACTTCTGGCAATTCCAGCAAGGGGTTTTCAAGATAAGAGAGGAGCAGATATGGTTTGCCATTGCCTTCCACAGCAGAGTTTGTTTTTCTGGTCTCCCTTCCAAATACCAACCATGTTTAGCTTACGAGGTCTGACGAGATTGGGCTATACCATGCCGTCTTCTCTCTCATAGGAAAGCACAAACAAAGTGTAAAACCCCAAGACTCATCTAAACATACTTGGGTAAAAGTGATGCATGTCTTCTACCAACATGGTAAACAGCCAGACCGAAATTTCTTAAGTATCATGTTCAAGGTGAATTCATCTTTTATCCAGGATATGCATTGGAATGAAAAATCAGTCTTAATTTAAATCTGTCTTACTCCAGAGTGTCCAAGGCCTAGGAAGGTTCGAAATAATGAGGCAGGAAGTCCAATACTGTGAATGGAAAAATGAATGTAATTGCACACTAAATTGTCTGGGGTGAGTAAGAGCTGTCTCCTGGAGAAACACTCCTGCTTGCATTCAGTTGCCTTGCCTGAAGGCAGCATATGGAGTTACTTCTCTCATCCCTTCCTGGAAAGAAGAGAAAAAGCTAAACTTTCTAACACTGTTTTTTTTAAATTACTATTATTCCAATGGCTGCATGCCTCTCTTCTGCATCTGAAGAAGTGTGCTTGCACACGAAAGCTTATACCTTGAATAAAACTTTGTTAGTCTTAAGATGCCACTGGACTCAAACTTTGCTTCAAACCAACAGGGCTACAAATTTCTCCTCTGCTATATTAAGCAGGTACAGTCATCCTGACTCTCTTTCTGTCCCCTAGTAGACACAAGAGATACTTCAGAAAATTAACCTTTTTATGACTAACTGGATTTTTTTTTACAATTTTATTGTTTATAACATTATATCTATTTGTGTGACAATTCTTTTAATCACTGTTTTATCTATGTAGGATTAGAATTATATATCCTAATTCTGTATTGTGACGGCCTTTAGCTATATACACAATAAAATTCTGGATACTGTCTGGCTAGGTCATTTGCATTCACCTGAGAAAGTAGAGTGAATATAGCTGACTACTCTGTATCTGTCTTGCAAAATGACTGTTTGCACGCATGTATAGATCCAGGTGGTCAGCTGTGTTGGTCTGAAGCAGTAAAACATTTGCTTGAACATATATACGTTCATACAGAACAAATTTATAGTCCAGCGGCACCTTTAAGACCAACAAAGTTTTATTCAAGGCATGAGCTTTTGTGTGCATGCACACTTTTTGTAAGAAAAGGGTTTAAAAAAAAAAAAAAAAGTCTGTGTGCACACGAAATCTCATACTTTGAATAAAACTTTGTTGGTCTTAAAGGTGCCACTGGACTCTAAATTTGTTCTGCATGAACGTATATATGTTCAAGCAAATGAGAGAATACCAGCCCCATAGTAGTATCCCCATAGTAGTATAAAGTGGACTGATATTCGTTCACCTTCTTGAATTAAAACTTTGAGCTCTGGCATAGAGAAAAAGAATATAAGTTGTTAATGTTGAGCTGTGGGAATGGGAGCGGGAGAAGCGCAACATTAATTACAGCTGCCCTTCGAGTTCTTCCCTGGGACAGAGGGCTGCACTGAACTGACAAACTCCAGCCCTGCATTGCAAGTTTTTATTTGAAGGTACAGAAATGTCCTATGTATTGAAATGAAAACCAACCTTGTGTCACGGGCTGGGGTGCCAGTCAAAGGGAGTCCAGAACAAGCCAAGGTCAGGAGCCAAGAAAACAATGCAAAGTCCAAAAAGCCAAGCCAGGGTCAGGAGCCAGAAACACAGAGCCAAGTCCAAATCACTAACCAGAAACATAGTCCAAAACCAAGCTGGGGTCAGGAGCCAGGAACACAGAGCCAAGTCCAAAGCCAGGGGGTCCAAAGGTCTAGATGAAAGAGCCGAGCCGGAGTGGATGCTAGCAGCACGAAGCTGAGTTGTTGCTTCCATGAAGAGTAGTACTGCCAAGAGTGTGGAGTTAAATGCTACTACCAATTAGCCAGCTGCACGATTGGCCAGGGTCCTGTTAGAACTCTGGGCTGGCTGAGCATCTCCCTTGTAGCCTGGCCTCTCTTGACATGCTTGCTAAGTTTTGTCGCAGTCTCTCCCTTAAACAAGTAACACATGGGGTGTTGAGTCAGGAGGACTTTCAGCTTGCAATTCTTCCTTCTTATCTGGGCTAGGTGTGAAGAATGCTGTTACAGGCACTTGCCAGTTATCTTCCTCTGCTGCTTCAGAGGGGCCAGCTGTGGTTTCTGCAGGCTCTGTCAGCTCATCCTCATCCATGCCCATGACACCCTGCATTTTTCTAGGTCTTTTCCTATTGTCCAAAGCACAACCATCTTAACTCTAGTGAACTCTTCTTTGTTCTCCAGGAATCTAAAATGCCCTTCTCTCCCAAGAAGCAGCTTATCAGAGTTACATGCAGCAGACAGAGGGAGTCAAGGCTTATCTCAAGTAAAGGTCAGTAGCTAGCTAGAAAAAAACTGTGTCCAAAGCATCACACACACAATAGAGCATACAGTTTCTGGGAACCTAGATAAGAATTCAAGGGGTTCAGTCCATCTCACCACACAGAAGACATGTAAAATGTACTGGAGAAGGTCCTGTGCTTGGTCAGTATGACACATAATGTTCTGCAAATTTGGATTCAGGCTGCTTCTGAAAAAATTGATTCCATCCAGCATGACTTTTTCCGACGCTTACTGGCTACTCCAAGATGTGTCTCAGGAATAGCACTGAGAGTGGAACTAGGCGAATTAACGATGGAAGCTATGGCTTGGATTAAAGCATTTCTCTTTAAAGTAAAGGTTTTAAAATCTGTGGGAGGATCTACTCTACTTGGGCTTATCCAGGCAGATACACATTACAGTCAATGGGATAAACTATTGGAAAAGAAAATGAAATGCCTAGGAATAACAAATGATATGATTAAAAATACAAAAACTAAAGACATTAGAAGACAAATTAAAAAATCTGTAAGGAAATTGGATGTTACAAGTATGTCTTTTAGGGTGCGCAGGGAATGTTCGACACTCCATTTGGGAATTGCCCTCCCAATGCAACTGTCGAAATATTTTTATCAACTGACAGTCCCAAAACTAAGAATTTATTTATTTATTTCATTTGTTATACCACCCTAACCCCCCATTGGAGGTCTCTGGGCGGTTTACAGAGGGGTGCTAGTCACATTTCTCCCTAACTAGTGTTATGCCAACTTCTCCAGGAAATTCCTGGAGACGGCGGGATGTTCCTTCTGGCGCCCAGGCGAGTCAGCTTGTGGCACACGATTCACATCTTCCACCGGCCTCAGCTGTGTCCTTCCGGCTCCGCCGTGCCTGTGTTTGACGTCACCGCGCGTCTCCACCTCTGCCGGTGACAGCCACCTGGTGTTTCCACTGCTGGCCACCAGGGATCACTCCTTCCGGCCCTGCTGCTGCTGCCGCCGCGTCGCAGAAGAGCTTTTACTCTGGCAAGACTGAACGTTTTTCCCTCAGCAGTTTTGGAGGGCAGATATAATAGAGTATCATGCTCTAATAGAACATACAGATGCTCATATCATACAATCAAAACCATTGAACATATGATTATGGAGTGCCCTATATTCGATGAGTTGAGGGCTAATTTAGTCACCCCTTTACTTAAAGATATGGAACTGCTAAATGTGCAAGCCCAGGTGTCATGTCTATTATCGGATACTAATGATCATGTCACCCTCTCAGTGGCAAAATTCATGGGCACAATAATCAAATAAAAGAGAAATAATACTATGGTCTTTTAAAATAATTTCTTTGGTTCTGATTTCTGCTTAAGGTGATAGCCGTATGAGCAGAACTAGATAGATAGACAGACACATAATGGTCCTATAGAGCACATGTTGTTGGCAAGGTATAAGAAGGGGGCTCACCGTGGCTCAGGGTTGCCTCTTCTCCTAAGGAGACCCCCTGACCTGGCAGTCATCGAGTCACATCTGTAGAGACAAGCTAGCTTAAGGAATTATAATGTCACTGTCTGTTTTGCTGCTCACTCCAGGAGTCCATGTTGGGATTGTCTCTAATTGCTTGTTATTTGTCTCTGAATAAACTCTGATTTGGATAAGGGCCTGTTTCTGTGTGTGGTGTGAGTAAGGGAGGTGAGACCGCATGCAGGTGTAAGGATTCCTTGTTGCCTCTTCCAAGAAAAGGAGTGACTTTCCTTTCTTGGGGCAAGACTGTATTTATTTAATTAATTCCTTGAGGAGATATTTCCCCAGGGGACCCAGAACCCCATTTCTGATGCAGTGTTATAAGCGGGGACTCACTTCTGCAGCACCTTCCTAAAAGAAGGCAAAACCCCTGCCTATGACATGCATGCCTCTCTCCCTGCAATTGGAAACCCAGGATTTTTCCTTTCACAACCACAGGATGCTGCCTTTGGAAGGGAAAAAAAAAAGATCAACAAATGATGTCCCTGTCTTTCTTTCCCCAAGAAAATGCCAGCACAAGGTTGAGAGTTCAATAGGTCAAACTGTGCAAAAATAGAAGGCAGTAATAAGTGTACGTTTGTACTTCTGCACGTTTGTAATTCTCTTTCCTCTTAGAATAAAAGGGTTTAAAAGAAGAATGAAATCCTCTCTCCCTTGCCCATGCTGCCCTGCTCTTAATCAGGGCCCTTGGCATCTGACAGTTTGCATTAAAAGATTCTAGGAAGACGCAATCATGAGTCTTCTACCATTCTGCAAAAGCAGATCCCCCACCATGAACTAGAGTAAGAAAACATGCTTTTTATCTGTGTTGAGCTTTGTTTCAGTCACATTGTCTCATAGATGTTTTTCCGATCGCCATAAATTACTTTCATGTTATCACAGAGGTCATCCAACATATCCAAGCCATTGACTGGGAATGATTCCAAACAGATGCAGAGACAGATAAATGCAGTAACAGTACATTCTAGGTTGTGTGACTGGCCAATTATGATAATGTAGCTTTTTGCTGACAAGAAGCTTGTGAGGGTTGTTGTTGTTGTTCAGTCGCACAGTCGAGTCCGACTCTTCGCGACCCCATGGACCAGCTCCCGCCAAGCCCTCCTGTCTTCCGCCGTCCTCTGAAGTTGGCTCAATTTCATGTTTGTTGCATCGATGACACTGTCTAACCATCTCATCCTTTGCCGTCCCCATCTTCTTTGACCTTCAATCTTTCCCAGCTTGTGAGGGAGAGAACATCATAAGCCATGATATCTACATGGTTTTGAAGTCTTCTTTGTTTTCTGGTTTACTCAGTCCTTAATCCATTCATGGCAAATTATGATATCCTGAAATGGTATGTATATATACATTTCACAATTTGATATTGTTTTAACGTTTATGAATTCATTCAGCATGATAACAAAACCAAACTTATCTCACTTTTAGACCAAGATTTTCCCCAAAGCAAACCAGAAACAAACAGCAAAGAAGGGAATGAAGGAAAAAGACAAGTCAGTATGCATGCACAAAGAGAGAAGGCTATTCATACTGCACAAAAATAAATGCTGTTTCTATTTGAATACACATGAACACATTAAACTATGGCCTGTAAGGGTGAGTATTATGCACTCTGACTGGCAGAGACTACTTTCCACCAGACCTTTTTAAGTGGAGATACCAGGGACTGACCCTGAAACCTTCTCTCTGCAAGGCAGACGTGCCACCTCCGCCTTCATCTCTTGGTGTGACTGCCTTATATGCCAAAGAAAGCAGCATTGACAGTCTTTAATAATGCATTGGGTAATTCACACACATATATTTTGTATAGGAAAGGATAGGAAAGGAGAACATGCTTCAATTCCTCTCAACTAACTTCTGGTGCACAGTTATGTTGGCAGATGGTACATCTGGCGAGAGCCAGTCTGGTGTAGGGGTTAAGTGCACAGACTCTAATCTGGGAGAACCGGGTTTGATTCCCCACTCCTCCACTTGCACCTGCTGGATGACCTTGGGCAGGCCATAGTTCTGGCACAGCTGTTCTTGAAAAAGAGCAGTTTCTTACAGAGCTCTCTCAGCCCCACCTACCTCACAGGATGTCTGTTGTGGGGAGGGGAAGGGAAAGGAGTTTGTAAACCGCTCTGAGACTCCCTTGGGTAGCGAAGGGCAGGGTATAAATCCAATCTCTTCTCTCTTCTTCTTCTTAAAATACCCTGCAATATTTTTTCCCCAGAAGCAGACGTATCCCAAGTTTCAGAAAGAAATGATCATAAGTAGCATACATAGTTGGGTATTACAAGAGGATATGTGCCAAGTAACTGTATATGATACAGATTTGCTGGTGTGACCTTGGGTCAGTTACAAGATTTTTCAGAGCTGTTCTCTCACAAGCAGTTCTCAAAAGAGCTCTACCTCACAGGGTGTCTGTTGTGGGGAAGGGAAGAGAAAGGAGATTGTAAGCCACTCTGAGACTCCTTCGGGTAGTGAAGGAAGGAAGGAAGTCCAATCTCCTCTTCTTCTTCCCACAGCTCCTTGGAAGATTCTTGAATGACCAATTTAGTGGCAAGCAGAGAGCTATGAAGTTTTAATTGAGTAGGGTTATTGTTCATATACTTATTTGATGCATCTGCACCAAGATCATTTTCACTGGTGCCTTGCCTATTACATTGACTAGTAGTCATTTTCTTGACTTGATGGCTTGTTAGAATGAAAATTAGCATCTCTCCTAAAGCAGTGCTTTAGGCTATGAATATATATATATTTATTCAGACTCTGGTACCAGTAGAGATGCTTGCAGATAATAATGTACCAGAGTACTGCAAGATGATAAAATAGATTGCTTGACTCTAGGTAGAAAGTCATCATGATATCATTTGTAATAATCAGCATGATTTCACCTGCCTTCACTGTATGCAGAAAATACCTTTAAGGTCTCTCCTACTGTGCCCTGCAAAAGCCAAGGAAGATAGATTTATAATGTTCCAAGTGCTGATGAGCAAGCATCTACAACTGAGCTGTATCCTGCTGGGTTAATCTTAAGAAGACAAGGAACAAGTGGATACCTGCTCTGTTGGAAAATCTTAGTTCTGTAGATTGCCTTAAGAGTGTATGGATGAGTTAGTAAACTCTTAGGAGCATCATTATCACCCAAATATATAGCAGAAATTTAAACATCCAAAGCAGAAGTAATTCAGTGCAAAGCCAAAAAGAATAAATAATTTCCTATTTTCCTCTTATGTTCAATTATTTTAATGAGGTACAAAAATCCATATATATATATATAAAAATTCCCTTATGTATTGGCCATTTCCAGCTCTCCCACTGGCTGTGCAGTGCGCTCCATCAGCCACTGGCCCATTAACCACCACTCAAGAATACTCTCATGCCATTGACTGGGTGCTGGGTCCCCCGCTCACTGCCAGCTTGGCCACTTTCCTGTCAGAATAAACTGCAAAAATTCACTATCACACCTGCTTGGCTCCTCCATGGCTGGCTGGCTACTGAGGTGGGCCAGTGGTCCTCAAACCATCCTCTTCAACCCCCTGTTGTGTGGCTGACTTTCTCCTAGGCTTGCCAACCTCCAGGTGGGACCTGGAGATCACCCGCTGTTACAGTTAATCTCCAGATGACAGAGATAAGTTCCTCAAGAGAAAATGGCTGCTTTGGAGGGTAGACCCTATGGCCTCATACCCCATTGAAGTCCTTCCCTTCCCCAAAACCCACCCTCCCCAGCTCCACCCCAAAATCTCCAAGGAATTTCCTAACCTACAGTTGGCAAACTAATCTCAAAAATAATACCAACATTCACTTCTTCAATTGGCTTTAAATTATTTATAGCATAACAACACTACCATAGATGTATTGATTTTAAAGAATAGTGCCCCCCACAGTCTCATGAAAACCTTTGGGAGTTTTAAAAGCAGCTAGTAGGGCCAATTAGTGGTTGAGGTTAGTGTAAGCCTCTCCTCCTGGTGTGTAGAAGTCCTTAGGTACATATGAAGAACTCTGAAGAGGAGACAGAGATAAAGTGCAACAGAGGAGGAGAGTTCTAAAAGGAAATGCACAATAATTATGGCATACAATGTCAATGTCAGATTGTATTTTAGTTGAAAAATGACAGGGGACTATTGTATTGATTAAATAAGAGGGCTTACAGGATTGTAGTAGCAGACAGACTTTCAGCCTAACCTACCTCACAGGGTTGTTGTGCAGGTCAAAAGGGGGAGAGGAGAATGATGTAAGCTGCTTTGGTCCCCATTGCAGACAAAGACTGTACTTTTCCTCCTGGGGAACCATCGTTGACAATCTCCAGATGACAGCTGGAGATCACTCAGAATTACAACCGCTCTCCAGATGGCAGAGATCAGTTCCCCTGGAGAAAATGGTGGACTCTGTGTCCTTATACTCTGCTGAGACCCCCCCCCCCCATGACAGCCAGTGTGATGTAGCAGTCAGGGCTTCAGAGCAGGGTAGAGGCTGCAGGGGTGGAGATGGAAAGCTGAAGTCATAAGGGTAAATAAATATAGATTGATGGCTGGCTAGGAAGGAGATAGGGTTGCCAACTCCAGGTCTGAAATTCCTGTAGATTTGAGGGATGGAGCCTGGAGAGGGTGAGGTTTGAGGAGGGGTGAGACCTCAGACAGGTAAAATGCCATAGACGCAACCCTCCAAATCAGCCATTCCGTCCTGGGGAAACATTGTTGCCAATCTCCAGGTGAGAAGCCAAAATGAGAGATCACGGGAAGAGGTGGAACTCCAAAAATAACATCCGTAATAAAAATAATGAAGAGTCAATAAAGATAAGTTGCAAAAACATTTACTGAAACATTTTTGTAGTTCTGTAAGGAATATCGCTCACACGCTAACTAATACTGTGCAATGTAAACATTCATTTAGCAGTATTTACTTTATCTGGCCTGTTATTAGTCAACAGCTTGTTAGGTACTAAAACTTATTGATATTAAATTGAGAACATATTCTCTTCTTACATGTTCCTTTAGCAGCTGCTACAAACTATATAAGAATGCAAAACAAGAAACATAGATTCAGACCTTACTTAAGCATTATGCATAACTTATCAGTTCATTTTATAAGACAATGGCATGTGTTTGTTCCATAGCTAGCTCTCTGAATCTAAATGCAATAATTCTCTATAAACTTGTACTCTGTTGGCAAGATGCCATTGCTATGCTGTTCATTTTCTAAATTCTTCAACCCCCTGGTGACTGATGGGTTAGAATCTATCTGGAATAGGAGCCAATGTCAGTTTCACTAGAAGTGTCAGCTGTCCACATGTCCATCACAATACAAGTTATGGGCTGTCAGCCTTCATTCAGGTGGCTACATGAATACAGTCAAATGCCTGATGCTGGTTATGCTTTCATATTGTCACCTATGATACCCTGAAACATGTTGCAATATTATAAATAGAAGATAATAAACTGCCCTCAAGGTCATAACTCTAAAGTCCTCAAAATTTCCACTGTACTTCCTGGGTAGGGATTGATGAGAATCAGGAAAATGCACTTTGGTTCGTGGTGGACTCACAAACTGAACCATGGACCGTCATGAACTAAAAACGCTTCATATAAAATGAACCGGTTTGTGAAGTTTGTGATGGAGTAAAACACCTTCTCCAGCAAGCTAGAAACACCAAACTCTCAGGCAATGTCTGACTGCCTCTCCTCTACCTGTCGTCCAGGTTTGGTGAGGATTGGATTTATGAGGTCCAAGTTATGTCCCCCCAAAGAAGGTGCCCCAGGAAAATCCTTTCTGGAGAAATGACACGTGTAGGTTCATGAGTCCAAGGAGTGTATAGAAGAAGAAGAAAAGGAGATTGGATTTATGCCCTGCCCTTCACTACTCAAAGGTGTCTCAGAGCAGCTTACAAACTCCTTTCCCTTCTCCTCCCCACAACAGACACCCTGTGAGCAATGTTCCCTCTAAGCTGTGGAATCTTGTGAGCAAAAGTTCTACTTTGTGAGCTACAGCCATCAAAGCTGTGAGCAAGCCATTTGGCTACTGCATACATTAGTTTGCTCTGGAGCCATCCTTCCTGAGCTGAGACAAAACTGTGTGAGCCAGAGGTTGAAAAACTGTGAGCTAGCTCACAGTAACTCAGCTTAGAGGGAACAATGCCTGTATGGTAGGCGAGGCTCAGAAAGCTCTTGACAGAAACTGCTCTTTTTCAAGAACAGCTCTTATCAGAGCTACGGCTTGCCCAAGGCCATTCAGCCAGGTGCAAGTGGAGGAGTGGGGAATCAAACCCGGTTCTCCCGGATTAGAGTCCACGCACTTAACCACTACACCAAACTGGTATAGAAGAGTTCCTGTGCAAGCCAGAGAAACCAAACTCACCACAGACCTCTGGCTGTCTCTCCTCTACATGCCCTTAAAATTACAACCCCACCCCCAAAGAAAGGATCCCATCCTCCACTGTTTCCAATGGAGGGGGGGAAAACAGCAAAAAAGTAAGGACATTAGAAGCCCTGAAGAACAGAATCAAAGTCCCTGAGAATCTCTGCAGTAGAAACTGGAGATAGGGGGCATTTTTGCAAACCCAGCAGAACCAGTGCCACTGTGGCACTGAAAACCCAACAGGATTAAGCTCAAGCCAGGAAAGTGATTTTGGGGGAAATGTCAGGCACATGTTCAAAAATGTATAGAATGGACCTTCTGCAAGCTACACACCCCAAATGTACAGGGAACCTCACCCTTCCTCCTGCTCCTCTATAATCTCTCCAAATTGGGGGTGGATTACATTTCTGAGGTCCCAGTTAAGGACCCCCGAAAAGGGTCTCCCACCCCAGTGCTCTCTCTGGAAACGACAGCTGCAGTTACAGCCAGGAATCTATGGAACAGGTTCAGGAACAAACCAGTGGCACCAAACTCACAGGGAAACTTCACCTGGGCAGACCTCCTTCCCCAGCCAGACACTGGAATCAAAGCAAGCATACCCCTTATGCTCAACCCACCCAAGTCTCCAATGGCAGGTTCCAAAGGACAGAAAGTCAGACCAGGCATCCCCAGAGTTTCAACAGGGGCTCCCCAAAATAACCCCACAGGAGCTTGGCAAACACCTCAGCCAGAAACCACAAGGAAGGGAAGCGTGCTGTCCACTCTCACTCCCCTGGCCTGAAACACACAGGTCCAAAGCACATCACACCATCACCCTGTGAGTATTCTTCTCCTCTGCAAAGGAACAAGCTGGCAGCCCCCTCCCCCAAATCTCCAAAGGCAGGTCCCAAAGGCCAGTCAGACAAGGTGTGGGAATGTTTCCAAACTGTGGTCTGGAAATGGGACCCCACAATTGGAGCAGGTGGGAGGCACACTGCTTTCACAGCCCACCTGAGACCCAAATCCAAAAGACTGCAATGATGTATGTAGACATGGTGGCTTGAAGCCCTGAGTCCACCTGAGAACCACAACAAAAAGGATGCAACAATGTATGTAAATGTGGTGGCACAAAGCCCTGAGAGCTCCTGAGACCCGAACATGAAAGGGTGCAACAATGTATGTAGACATGGTCCCTGTATCTCAAAAAGGACATTTTAGAACTGTAAAAAGTACTGAAGAGGGCAACCAAGATGATTAGGGGGTTGGAGCTCCTTCCCTAAGAGGAAAGGCTGAAGAATCTGGGACATTTCAGTTTAGAAAATAGATGACTAAGGAGGGATATGATAGAGGTTTATATAATTATGCATGGGATGGAGACAGTAGACAAAAAAATAATTTTTCTCCCACTCCCAAAATACTAGAACATCCAGTGAAATTGATGTGCAGTGGATTCAGGATGGACAAAAGGAAATAACACTTTACACAGAGAGTGATTAAAATGTGGAATTTGCTGCCAGAGGAGGTAGCGATAGGTTCATAGAGGACAAGTCTATCAATGGCTACTAACCATGGCTACTAACCATGGTAACTGAGGGGAACCTCCACATTCAGAAGCACTAATCCTCTGAAACTCAGAGCCAGTGGGCAACATCAGGACAAGGCCTTGGCAGCAGAGCTGTCACAAACTTGACTTAGGCCCCGGTCACACGAATGGTTTTGGACCGGGAGAGGGACGGATCGGGGGCGCAGCAAACGGGCACGATCCCACTGCAACATCTGGGAAACGTTGAGCACCCGTCCCCGATTCGGCCCTTCAGGCCAAAAAGCCACATCTAAAATAAACCACCTACAGAGGTGGACTTACCAGCGTGGCCGCATCAAGCGCGGCCGTGGGATCGCCGATGCGTCCTTCTGCCAGCGCATCCAAGACCTCTGGCCGAACTGCACATGCTCACACATGCGCAGTTCGGCAGCCTCCGTCTCTGTCTTGTCACTTTCTCCCCGGTCTCCCCGGCATCTGATCATGCCGGGGAGCAACTGTGCGGCGGCTCACAGGATCTGTATGATCCCGCTGCTGTGTGTCTATTTTGGTACGCCCGCGCCCCCCCCCCCCCCTGTGTGGCAGAGACCTTAGTGAACCACAAAGCCAGTTCATGCCCACCTTTAGACCTGGGCTCGAACTCCTTCTGAAGCCCTGCGTATTGTTTAGCCAACAAAGTCCACATAGGTAGCCTAGATCTGAAATTTGTACTAAAAGCTTCTTTCACGAAAACACCTTTTAACATTTTCCAGGGTGATTTATTGAACTACAAAAAGAAAGCAAATAATTTTTAAAAGGTAGAAAAGAAGCAAATTCAATATACAGTGTTGGACAGAGGTTTCAGATTGGGGCACCTGGGAATATGAAGTCCTCTACGCTGGGAAAAAATTCTCTTGCAATTTGTTCCTTTTGAATTTGTCTGGGTCACAATGGATTCTTCTTCCATTCTCCTAGCTAGACTTCCTTGCCTGTCCCCCATACAAAACTCACATTTAACCAGGTCCATAGCTAGGATATTTCTTTAAGTCAGGGGGCATTTAAATTTCTTAGGGGGCACTGGCTAATTGATACCCAGCTCCTTCCCCACACCTGCTGCTGCTCGGGGGCCCTGGGCTGGATGGGAAGTTGTGGGGCCTTGCTAGTAAGTCAGGGGGCCTAGCCCCGCGATGCCCCACTGTAGCTACGGGCCTGCATTTAACTGGAGGTAGAGGGGGCTCATTAGGGACAGGCGAGACTTTGCCAAGCCAATCCATAACTGTAAAAGACCTTCCTGAACAAGCTTAGGAACATCATTTCCATTTAAGAAGAAAGACAGCAAAGGTTCCTCTCTCCACAGTGAATCCTCCCTAATGTTGTAAGAGGTTTGGGCATGCAGAAGGT
>NW_015174988.1:0-1666 GCF_001447785.1 Gekko japonicus | reverse complement strand
CATTAGGGACAGGCGAGACCTTGCCAAGCCAATCCATAACTGTAAAAGACCTTCCTGAACAAGCTTAGGAACATCATTTCCATTTAAGAAGAAAGACAGCAAAGGTTCCTCTCTCCACAGTGAATCCTCCCTAATGTTGTAAGAGGTTTGGGCATGCAGAAGGTGTTCTAGAATTTTATGACATTAAATATTTTTGAAATAGAATCAAATGAGAAATAGCTTACCTTATACTGAAAAACTGTAGATTTGCAGTCAAGTTCCCATCATGCAATGTGGATTCTCATCATGCTCATCAGAATTTTTTAAATTTATCTGAGAATCAGTTTGGGGTAGTGGTTAACAGCAGCAGACTCTAATATGGAGAACTGAGTTTGAATCCTCACTCCCCCACATGCAGCTGCTGGGTGACCTTGGGTCAGTAACAAGTTCTCTGAGAGCTGTTCTCTCAAGAGCAGTTCTCTCAGAGCTTTCTCAGCCCCACCTACCTCACAGGGTTTCTGTTGCGGGGAGAGGAAGGGAAGGTGATTGTGATTGCAAATTGCTCTGAGAGAAGGGTGGGGGATGAAGAAGGAGAAGAGAAGAGATTGGATTTATACCCCGCCCTTCACTACCCAAAGGTGTCTCAGAGTGGTTTACAAACTCCTTTCCCTTCCCCTGCCCACAACAGACACCCTGTGAGGTGGGTGGGGCTGAGAGAGCTCTTGACAGAAACTGCTCTTTTTCAAGAACAGCTGTGCCAGAACTATGGCCTGCCCAAGGTCATGCAGCAGGTGCAAGTGGAGGAGTGGGGAATCAAACCCGGTTCTCCCAGATTAGAGTCTGCGCACTTAATCACTACACCAAACTAGTGTAACCAATCTCCTCCTCCTCCTCAACTTAGTCCCCAAGGCTGTGGAAGAATCCTGTATTCTAAGCTGTATGTTGATTTTATATGGTGTGCTCAAAAATCTTGCAAGATGGGAGGTGCAATTAAAGTCAGACAAGATTCAAAAGGAAAACAACAACTGTCTGTATTTCTATTTCAGTTTCAGGTTCATAAATGATTCCTTGACTGGTTTCAGTCTCAGAGAAAACAAATATATCAATTATATAAATACTGTATTGGCAGGTTTCAGACTACACTTTCATCGCAACTCTACCTGGGGAATGGTAATGAGCACACAAGTGCTTCTAAGGAAGCCTGGGGGGCTTGTTTGCCGATCTTCACTCAGCTGAACTGCAGCTGTGGCTCCCAGTGGACTTTCTGTAAGTAAAATCTCTGCTGTGCCCTACAGGATTATTTCTCTCCCCAGTGCATGGATCATTTATGCTCTTATTTCCTTCTTGGAGTAGCGTGCACACCATCCTCACTATGCAAAAACTACCTATGAATTTTCAGTTCACTTCCTCTGTAAGCATTCTGTATAGCGACACTTTTCTTTTTCAAAGAATATTGCAAATAAGAAACAACGGTTTATTTTCTTTTTGCTGTGAATCCTTCTAATTTAAAAGAATCCTAATATTCTTGTCGCTCTCTATCTTGGTTGACTGTTGCTAGCATTCTCAGCACTGAACCTGGGGAGAGAGACACTCCAAAACAACCTCTGAGCCTCCACAAGCAGTGCCCTATGAAGCCAGGCCTGGTATAAACAGTGGCTTTTTGCTGGAAGGCTAGGAGAACCACATC
>NW_015174987.1:80257-86390 GCF_001447785.1 Gekko japonicus | reverse complement strand
AATAGATTTCAGACTTTCCTTACCTCCCCCTGGATTCCTCCTGCACTGTTTCTTCAAAAGTGAAATTACCCTCAGACATGAAGAACCTTCCCTTCCTATGTACCTCTAAGGGGCTGTGTACATGAGTCTTAGTGTGGGAACAGCAAGGAGAAAAAATAACAGTATTTGATTTGAAATGACTTGACTTGAATATTTGATCTGAAGAATGAAATAATACTTAGACAAACAGTTGTGGGTAATGACATTTCATGCAGGACTTTAGTAGACCTTCTTTGCTAGATACCAATATCATGTTTCTGGCTGGGATTTCAAAGAAGAGGGGGAAAACTTGATTTCCAAGTCATTGTAGCCAACAGAAACTTCTATAATCTCTTGGACAATTTCATGTGGCTTGCTGGAGACCTTATTTTTAAAGTTCAACTGAATATTTATTTATTTAGGAAATTTGTATGCCACCTGACCAGACTGCTGGTCAGGGTAGTTTACAAATAATAATATTACCATAAAACTATAGAATGTATCAATATAAAAACAATGTAAAACAAAATAAGCCACTAGAAACAAGGCAGTGGTGTAAAACTGGCATAAAACAACAATTGGGCACCCTAAAAATATCCAAAAACAAATTTCAGACTGAAAGCAGACCCTAAAACAGCTGAAAACCCCTTAATTAAAAGTCTGCTAAAAAGAAATGTTTTAGCCTAGTGTCCAAAAGACAATATGAGAGGTGAAAAGTGAGCCTCATGGGGGGGACATTCAAAAGGTGAGGTGCCACCACTAGAAATGCTCTGTCTCTAGTAGCTACCTGCCTCTAGGGCTGCCAGGGCTTCTTGCTGTTGCAGGCCTCCTGCTATAAGGCTCCAACTAGGGGCAGCAGGAGATTTTTTTTTTTAAACTTGGCATTGTCTGACCTATAATGTTACTTCTAGGGAGACCCAAAAGTGATGTCACATCACTCTAGGAATTACCAGAAACTCTATGGTAAAACTATAGCAAAACCATAGAATTTCTGGTGATGCCTAGAGCTACCCAATGTCACTTACAGGTTTTCCCCCAGAAGTGATATCATGACACAGACAACAATGACACCCCCTCCCTTGTTCCTGAATTGAAACTGCTACTGGTTGCCAGGCATGGCCTGCCAACTCTACTCACCTCTGAAGGAAGTGGCATGGAGAGCAGGGCTTGGGAGGCAGATGGTGGGCTGGACACTATGGGGTACCCCAGTCCCAACCAAGTTGGGCCAGAGGTAAGAATCAACATTTTGAATTGTGTCTGGAATCAAATTTGTAGCCAGTACAGATCTTTCAACACAGGGGCGATGCAGTCCCTGTAAATAACAGTAGTTTAGCTACAGCATTTGGGGCAAATTGAAGATTATGGCCCTTTTTCAAAGGTAGCTGTACAAAGACTGCATTACAGTGATCTAAGCTATCTGTGATCAGAGTATGAATCACCATAGGCGGATCATGCTTTTAAAGCAACAGCTCTAGCTGCAATATCAGTCAAGGCTGATAAAAGGCGTTACATGCCACAGAGCAAGCCTGTCCCTCCAACTGCAGGTCAAGATCCAGGAAGACCCCAAAAGTTACAAACCTGCTCCTCCAGGGGGAATGCTACCTCTGCCAGGAGAGGCTTAGAAAGTCTTCAAGCATCTTTTCTATTGACCTCTAACGTTGCCAGTCTCCAGGTGGGGCCTGGAGATCTCTCACTTTTACAACTGATCCCCAGCTGAAAGAGATCAGTTCCCCTGGAGAAAATGGCTCCTTTGAAGGGTGGACTCTATGGCACTGTACCATGCTGAGCCCCCTCCTAGTGTTCCCAGATCTTACCTTTGTTGTGGCAGGGAGGGTCCCAGCCCCTCTCCGGGACATCTTTGGCATGCGTGCAAAGCGCGTGCACCATGATGATGCCACCCGGAAGTGATGTCATCACATCAGGCACGTCATGGTGGGGCCACTATCATTCAAGGGGAAAACATAGATTTTTCTCTTGAATGACAGAGCATCCCCCCCGCAACATGCCCGGCATGATGACATCATCTCTGGGTGGCGTCATCATGCCGGGCATATTGCTGCGATTCCAGCACTTTGGGGGTGGGGTTCCTCCTGGCGACTGGATCTGGGCTGGCTGGTAAGGGGCCCATCGAGCAGGCAACCCTCCACCCCCTGGGGGACCTGACAACCCTAGCCCCTCTCCTCCCCAAACCTCATCCAAACCTCATCCTCTCCTGGATCCACCCCCAAAGTCTTTGGGTATTTTCCAACCCAGACCTGGCAACCCTGAGCACCTCTTGTCTGGATCCAGTCTTGTCTGAATTGAGCTTCAGTTTATTGGACTTCATCCATGCCATTACCTTCTCTAGGCACCTCCTTGATTTTCACAGACCCACTTGACTCTGCTGTTAAATAGAGGAAGAGTTGGGTGTTAATCCGCCTTTTAGTGACACCATTGCAAATCCCTGAGCAAACTTGTTGCATTCAAAGGGTGATCCTCTATGTATGGTTGCCCAATTCACACACACAGAATCAGGATCAACCAAAGAACAGATAGCTTTTATTTATTTATTATCAAATTTATACCCCACCCTCCCTGCAAAGCAGGCTCAGGGCGGCTTCCAAAACGACATATATACAGCGGGGAGGGCGGGGTAAAAATACTCAAATAAATAAAAATAAAATAAAAATAAATTAAAACACAATTATTAAAAACACAACAAATAAAACAAGCATAAAGCTCTGGCCGCAATTAAAATTCACTTAGATGACACACTTTCAAAGGATTTCCATTTCCCAAATGTTCTAGGATGTTCTTCTGCTCATCGTTTCCTTATGTCAACAACTCGATGGTGGCTCATGGGCCAGGCACTGCAGCGGCCAGGCGATCCAATGACAGCTGCCCCTAATTAAATGCCTGGTGGAAGAGCTCCATCTTGCAGGCCCTGCGGAACTGTGAAAGGTCCTGCAGGGCCCTGATCTCCTCCGGAAGCTCATTCCACCAGGTAGGGGCTGCCACCGAAAAGGCCCCGGCCCTAGTGGCAGCTAGCCTGGCCTCCCTCGGGCCAGGGAGGGTCAACCGATTTTCAGACCCAGACTGTAGTGCTCTCTGGGGTATATACGGGGAAAGGCGGTCCCATAGGTATGTCGGACCCTGGCCATAAAGGGCTTTAAAGGTAAGAACCAGCACCTTTAAGCGGATTTGGTATGCTATTGGCAGCCAGTGCTGTGTGCAATTGTGTGCAATTAAAAAGAGGAGCACCCCCTCCATGTAAATCAACTGCTCCCAAGATTGTGGAATAAAGAAAAACTTTTATACAGAATGTAACAAATTTTATTTCTTATGACATATAAGGTGAGATTGTGATTTGGCTCATCCTGGTTGGTTTGAAAGTTGTGGTGCGGTTAGAAATTCAAAGTACCTACACTAATTACTTCATTGCTTGCTTAGGTGTTAATCTGCGGTGGTGTGAAGCTGAGTCTTATGTAACTGACTACGTGCTCAGCTCCTGATGTTTGCTCTAATATGGTATTCCTGTCTCATGGATGGTTAATCTTCAGGCTTGTGCACAGTTTATGGAATGCTGCACTTACATGTCATGGTTTTCTATTTGTGCTGGAATTCAGCGCATGCCCATATCAGTGCTCCCATCAATCTAGCTCAGTGGTCTCATGGGTTCAACAGCAAGGGAGGCAAGATAGAACTCTACAGTGCCCCATAAAATAAATACCTACTTTGATGGTCCCATCTACTTCCCTCCCTTATAGGCAGGATTTCCCTCCATTTTTCTTTCTCTTTACTGACTGAGCCGCCCTAGTAATATGTTCTCTGCTGAAGAACTCTGGCTGGCCAACCCAGTCACGGTATAATACTTAAATGTATATGTCGCCTCTCCAGGGTCCTGTGTAAGATGACTTGAAAGTAAAAACAATATAATGAAATAAAATCAGATAAATTATGTATATAAAAATAAAACAAGCTGTAAAAAACAAGCCATGGACGACTTCCGGTTATGGCTGTGCGCCTGGTGACCGATTCTCGGGTGAGCTCCCGGAATCGGATCGCCCACACGCTGCCAGGAGGGGTCCCGCAATCGCGGAGACTCTAAGGAGCCTTTGTTAAAGGGCTCCGAACCAGGGGGTGCATTTGGGAGACTGGGGGTAGCCTCTTGCCGGCACGAAAGCCGGGAATTGAGGCTCGCCCGCCAAAAGGTCTCTCCTACCCCAAACGGCTCCAGCAGCGCTGTGCCCTGTAATGGGGACCAGCAAAGCCGCCGGGAAAGCGGAGTGGTAAAGCGGTGAAACAACTCAGAGAACTAAACGTCAAAGTGGCTAACCGTAAGTCGAAGCTTCATCAAAATCGGTGGCTTAAAAGGCTTTCCCCCCCAAAGAGAAGCGGAGGAGGGAGGAGGGAGGAGGGAATCTCCCCCCCCATGACCGATAGACTTTTTAAAGAGCAAAGAGGGGGGGAGACGCACGAATTGAAATAAGTGATTACCTTCTGGCGGCGAAAAGCAGAGCGGAGGCCTGGGAGTTGTCCCGGTGAAGGGTGTCCAAAACTTCCAAAAAAGTAAACAAAACGGCAATATGGTGAGCTCGAGAAGGCTAGCAGAGAAACAGCTAAAGAAGGCAGTCGGGACTTCCTGTCCTAGCCCCTCTGCTGCTGGAGCTGCTGCCAATCAACCTGACACTGATCTTGCACGCCATCTGCTGGCAGAACTGCAAAAAATAAACAGAAAGCTTGACTCAGTAGAAGATGCTTTGGGTTTACAGCAAAAGAAGATAACAGAGGTAGCTGAGAAGATGGATGATACTGTAAAGAAATGCCTTTTATCAGCAGAAGAAGTACAGACAATTAAGAAGAAGGTCCAAAAAGTGGAAAAGCATCAAGAAAGACAAGACAACAAGCTGCTTATGCTTCAAATGGAAAAATCTAACCTTATTCTCGGCTTCCGGGGATTGAGGGAGGAAGATGGGGATATCCTTAGAGACATTTTATCAACGGTATATACGGGGAAAGACGGTCCCGTAGGTATGTCGGACCCTGGCCATAAAGGGCTTTAAAGGTAAGAACCAGCACCTTTAAGCGGATTTGGTATGCTGTTGGCAGCCAGTGTTGTGTGCAATTGTTTGCAATTAAAAAGAGGAGCAGCCCCTCCATGTAAATCAACTGCTATCAAGATTGTGGAATAAAGAAAAAGTTTTATACAGAATGTAACAAATTGTATTTCTTATGACATATAAAGTGAGATTGTGATTTGGCTCATCCTGGTCGGTTTGAAAGTTGTGGTGCAGTTAGAAATTCAAAGTACCTACACTAATTACTTAATTGCTTAGTTAGGTGTTAATCTGTGGTGGTGTGAAGCTGAGTCTTATGTAACTGACTACGTGCTCAGCTCCTGATGTTTGCTCTAATATGGTATTCCTGTCTCATGGATGGTTAATCTTCAGGCTTGTGCACAGTTTATGGAATGCTGCACTTACATGTCATGGTTTTCTATTTGTGCTGGAATTCAGCGCATGCCCATATCAGTGCTCCCATCAATCTAGCTCAGTGGTCTCATGGGTTCAACAGCAAGGGAGGCAAGATAGAACTCTACAGTGCCCCATAAAATAAATACCTACTTTGATGGTCCCATCTACTTCCCTCCCTTATAGGCAGGATTTCCCTCCATTTTTCTTTCTCTTTACTGACTGAGCCGCCCTAGTAATATGTTTTCTTCTCTGCTGAAAAACTCTGGCTGGCCAACCCTGCCACAGTATAATACTTTGGCTGTTTGCTCAGCCCAGGAACCTGAGTGAAGGAATGGGAGCCCCCTTTAACTTATATGACTTAAATGGCACTCAAGAAGTTTTTATGTTCCAAATTGATAAAATATTTTATTCAACATAGAGGGGAAAGTTCAGGTGAAATCAAGGGTAAAATTTCTGAGGTAACTCAGTATAGATAACTCTGTGATAAAATCAGTACATGCACAAACTTTTGTTCTTATGTTTCAGACTGATAAGAGTTTCTTAAGCTTTTCACAGAGATTTAAATCTTACTGTTGAGGGGCTTTTGTTCCAGTGTTTCCCACAAACACTCCAGTACACTTTCGTTGAATATTTTTTAACTCTTTTGGTTTCCAGAAGGCTGG
>NW_015174987.1:64496-80229 GCF_001447785.1 Gekko japonicus | reverse complement strand
CAGTATCCAAACCCCTTCCCTTGAAACACCAGTACTTGTCTTGAGTTTTTAACTGACTGTTAAGTTCTCTAAAGGCAGTTTCTATTCACACCAGATCAGGGATATCTTCACTCTTCAGAGCTAACTCCCTGTTTGACTGGGTAGGGATTTCACTCTCTAGAAGATCTATCCCAAGGGTGTCAAACATACAGCCTGCAGGCCAGAACTGGCCTGCCCAGGGCTTTAATCCAGCCTGCAGCTCTCTTCCCTCCCCCCTCCCTGCCCCTGCCCCTGCCTGTCCTTGCCCTTCAGAGCTGCCTCTGAGTGCAGAGAACAGAGGGTGTGGCTGCCAAAGTGCCCTCATCTTTGCTGGCTTCTCCTATGCCCACATGGGTCCGGTAGAGTTGTTTATTTGATAAAGCTTACTGGCTGAGGGGGAGGGGGCTTGATTGCAAATGTTGTGCTTCCTGGTGGAGGCTTTTCTCTTGCATCTATTGAGCTAAGGAGACACATGGGTCTGCTAGAGTTATTTGCTGAAGTTTGCTGGCTGAAGCATGGTTGCAAATGTTGTGCTTCCTGGTGGAGGCTTTTCTCTTGTGTTCATTGAGCTAAGGAGCCAGGTGGGTCTATCCCTGGCACCTCCAGTTAAAAAGGCCAGGCTGTGGCTTATTATGAGAAAGACATCAACCTGAGACCCTGTAGTGCCACTGCCACTCTGAGTAGACCTGGGAGGGGAGCTTGCAAGGCCCAGCCATTTCATGTTTTCCCCTGGGTCCTAAGCTCAAAGTATTGACCATGAGAGCAGGTTGGGGAAAGGGTTTTCTCCCTACTCCAGGCAGTACAGGAACATCAGCCCAGTGCTGCACTGCATCTTTAATTGTGTTCATCTGTGTCCTTTTATCTCCACTACTCGGTATTACATTTTATGACAAACATGACCCAGCCCAACAAAGTCCCATTTATGTAAGATCCAGCCCTTATAACAAATGTTATAACCCCTGATTTATCCCCTTTCCTTGGCCCGAATGGTAGACTTTGCCTACTTCCCAAACCTCCTTGCCAACTTTCCCTCAGTTCTCCTGTATGTTTTAAACTACTCTTGGTTAAGGCTGAAATCTGAAACTGTCAGTACTTGACTCTTTTCAGCTAAGGCTGAAATCAGACTCAGTTTCCTCAGTATCCAGTTCAGAAGTCTTTTTCTGCTCAGCTAATGCTAACCAATCAGATCTCTTGGAAAACAGATAAACCATCTGTTTACACAGCACTTCTAAGCTTTTAAAAGTGGAGTCTGTCATATCTACCTATAAGGAAGGTGTTCTTTATAAAACATTTTACTTAAGTTACCTGTCTTTATGTACTATTTCTGATTCCAGGCAAAAACAATACGTAATACTATAGCTCCATGTTGATACTTTGAAATAACTTATATTAGATTTTGTCACCCTTGCTTCACATTTTTACCTAATGCTGTGAAAAGTCAATTGCATCAGGTGTCAAAGATTAACCTCACTGTAAAGCTTTACTAATACTGAGTTTAATAGTGGCAGATTTAGTTGAACACCAATTAAGATGATCAAATACAGGATAAATTTCACTGAGCCACACAGATGAGTTTGTCATTTCTATTATTTTGCCAAGTTGAGTCTCTTTGAAAGAGAGATGAGTAACAGAAACCTGCAAAAAACATGAATTTTAAAGCAATTCATCCAGAACGCTCAGATGCCGCCACTTTCTGTGCTAATAGAAGTATTACAGCCTTTCTTATCTGGAAACTTTTCAGATTACTAGCATCTAGGCAATTTAGGGATAATATTATGCGATTTATTCTGTAAATGATTTTTAATTAAGAAAATCCTCTACAGAGACCAATATTAAATACTTTTAACTTTATTCGTTGTGATCATAGACCAGCCAAGATTGATACACAGTTATCAGCACTTTTTTTTTTGCAGTCAAGTCAGAGACCATTTGCAGTGACCCTGTATGGTTTTCAAGGCAAGAAATGTCCAGAGGTGGTTTGCTATTGTCTGCCACTGTGTTTTGACCCTGGACTTTCTTGGTGGTCTCCCATCCAAATTTTAACCAGGACCAACCCTGCTTAACTTCCCAGATCTGACTAGATTGGCCTAGCCTGGGCTATCCAGGTGAAGGTATCAGCCTATCTACATACAATACAATTTCAAAGCCATATAACAGGCTGTTTTCAATTGTACAGATGTAATTAATTACAGAATTAAGCAGCTGCTTCCTTGCAAAAAGATTGCCTTGTTAAAACAAAGACTCAGCATGGGTTCTGTAAGGGAAGATCTTGTCTCACTAACCTGTTAATGTTCTTTGAGGGGGAGAACAAACATGTGGACAAGGGGATCCAATAGATATTGTTTACCTTGACTTCCAGAAAGCTTTTGATAAAGTTCCTCATCAAAGGCTCCTAAGTAAGCTCAAAAATCATGGGATAAAAGGACAAGTCCTTTTATGGATCAAAAACTGGCTAATTAATAGAAAACAGAGAGTGAGTATAAATGGGCAGTTCTCCCAGTGGAGGGGTGTAAGCAGTGGGGTACCACAGGGATCAGTACTTGGTCCACTGCTTTTTAACTTGTTCATTAATGATTTGGAGTTGGGAGTAAGCAGTGAAGTGGCTAAATTTGCGGATGATACGAAGTTGTTCAGGGTGGTGAAAACCAGTGAGGATTGTGAGGCACTCCAAAGGGATCTGTCAAAGTTGGGCGAGTGGGCGTCAACATGGCAAATGGGGTTCAATGTGGCCAAGTGCAAGGTGATGCACATTGGAGCCAAAAATCCTAACTATAAATACACGTTGATGGGGTCTGAACTGGCAGAGACTGATCAAGAGAGAGATCTTGGAGTTGTAGTGGATAACTCACTGAAAATGTCGAGACAGTGTGTGACTGCAATAAAGAAGGCCAATGCTATGCTGGGGATTATTAGGAAGGGTATTGTAAACAGATCAGCCAATATCATAATGCCGCTATATAAATCAATGGTGCGACCTCATCTGGAATACTGTGTGCAATTCTGGTCACCACACCTTAAAAAGGATATTATAGCTTTGGAAAAAGTGCAGAAAAGGGCAACTCGAATGATAAAAGGGTTGGAACACTTTCCCTATGAGGAACGGTTAAGGCGCTTAGGGCTCTTTAGCTTGGAGAAACGATGACTGAGGGGTGACATGATTGAGGTTTATAAGATTATGCATGGGATAGAGCAGGTAGAGAAAGAGGTACTTTTCTCCCTTTCTCACAATACAAGAACTCGTGGGCACTCCATGAAATTGCTGAGCGGTCGGGTTAGAACGGATAAAAGGAAGTACTTCTTCACCCAAAGAGTGATTAACACTTGGAATTCACTGCCACAGGAAGTGGTGGCGGCTACAAGGATGGATGGCTTCAAAAGGGAATTAGATAAGCATATGGAGCAGAGGTCCATCAGTGGCTATTAGCCACAAGGTATAGATAGGGACTCTGTGGCAAGTGATGTTCTGTCATCTTGGTGCTTGGGGGGCTCAACAGTGGGAGGGCTTCTAATGTCCTGGCCCCACTGGTGGACCTTCTGATGGCACCTGGTATTTCTGGCCACTGTGTGATACAGAGTGTTGGACTGGATGAGCCTTTGGCCTGATCCAATATTGGCATCTCTTATGTTCTTATGAGGGAAATCTAAGCATCAAACTAGGAATTGTACATAATGCTGAGTATTTTGAATTTGTGATGTGTATCTCATTAAGCAATGAACAGTTGTGGGAAGTCTTTTGGAATGCAAGATTCTATTAAACAAAATAATTAATTGCAGGGTTAATGAGTAATTCCCTGTTCAAAAATGTCAAACTAATCTTTTAAACATTATTTCACTTTGTGCCCTTCTAAACATTGGAGACAGCTGTACAGACGGGTAGTGGAAGGAGGTGGAAGTGGTGAGAACGAATAATCATATGATACTCTGGTTTCTCTTCAGAGTGTATAATTGTGTGAGGAATATAATCATGAAAACTGACACATCAGGTTTATTCAGATGCACTCTAGCAGCCTGTTGAGTAATTGGCTTGGCTAGTGACTGTTAAAGTAAGCATTTGAGCATAACTAGTTATGTTGTGTTTCTGAAATTGTGCACATTTAGCTTATAGATTTATTTTTAAATAATTATATTAAAGGAAATAACCAAATAATCCTTAAACTTTGAAATCCATGAAGACATTTTGGAGTTTTAAAAAATACTTTTTCTGCCAAGGGCTAAGATTTTTAAAACATTTCTATTGCACATTTGCCATCCATAGGATTTCTATTCTCTTATACTTTCTCAAGGACTTGCCTGGCCCAACACATCCAACACATTACCTGATTCAAAGAAGGCTCATTTTGAAAGCATATCAGAGTACTAAGGAAATTGATATTTGGTGGTTTGTTCCGATGAGTATATGGTGACTTCTAGACCCCAATTTAACTCCTGTGATTTCTTTCTATGCATTGGTAGCTAAGAAAATTTAGGCCAATACTGTGTCTGACCAGGCAGTGAACTGCCCATACTAGTTGTAGGTTAATTTGTTTTATGGGAAGGATACTCAAACTTTATTGTAATTTTATTAGATGTTTATGTTCGTGTGTCTGCTTGGTTCTTGCATTTTAAATTCTATATGGTCTTTGTATTCTTTTCTTTTATGTTTTTTCTTATATTAAAATTACAACAGCCTTTGGCTATCAGCAATAAATAAACCTGGTAAAGTAACATAAATGGTGGTTTATCCCAAGACCAGGAAAAACAGAATGTGTCTGTTTGTGTCTCAATAACAATCTTGCCAACTGTGAACTGAATGTCTACTTTAATGGCACGCAACTCACACACAATGATATATCTAAGTTACTTGGTATTACCCTGGACAGGACCTTGAACTATAAACACCATCTTACCAATGTAGCAGCAAAAATACGCAAGCAAAGCCTGCTGGGTGACCTTGGGCTAGTCACAGTTCTCTCAGAACTTTCTCAGCCCCACCTACTTCACAAGGTGCCTGTTGTCAGAATGGAATGCCGTTGTAAGCCACTTTGAGATTCCTTAAGGTAGAGAAAAGTGGGGTATAAAACATTCTCTTATCTTCTTCTTGACTTAAACTAACTTAGGAGGGGGTAACTCTGCTCTGGAATGTACTGTAAATGTCCTGCTTACCTCTTCTTTTTATTTTTTGAAACCCACTTGTTCTGTAATCCATTTTATCCAATGAAGTTTTAGGTAAGGATCTGAACAGCTACCATGTTCTGCCCTACAAAGTTTTGGCAGAAAGTAATGATTTTTTTTGTTTAAACATTTATATCCCATATTTCCCCATGGCTCAAGGCATTTTACAATACATAATTACAACTTCATATAACAATAAACCCCCACAACTTAAAAAACCCTAGAAAGCCTACCAACATATATTAACATTTCTGCGACTGACACGACATTATTTCTAAACCTCCTCACAGCCATTTTGCCACAGTCTCCTGCTTCCTTAGCTTTAAAGGACTGTAGTGTATTCAAAGCTGCCTTGAATGCATGATATGTTGTGAAACATATGTAATGTTAAGCTTCGTAAACAGTGACTGCTATGCAGAAGAAGACAATGTCAGACCCCCTTTGCTCATCTCTTGCCTTGAAAACCCCATGAGGTGGCCCTTAGTTATAGTATATCTCAGAAATAACGTTATAAATGGTGCATGATCGCTCTTTCACAGTCTGCAAACAGATTGTGAGTGGTGCCTTCTGTAGTGTATTCAAAGCTGCCTTGCATATGTTGTGAAACATCTAATTGAAATGCTATGTAAAGCTTCGTCCTGGGCTAGGATCCAAATCCATCCAATCGTGTTACTAGCCCAGGAAGCACCTAACCAATCACCTTCTAGCAAGCTCCCTGAGCGGGAACATCCGTGATTGGTCCTTATGTGAACAGCCTTATTGGTTGGTATTTGTACAGTGGGTGTGGCTACATTAGCCGGGAATGTTTAAAAGCAGGACAGCTGCAATGTAAAGGCTGTTCTGGCTATCAGATGTTGATCCGTGTTGGAGTTGTGTTCGAGTTGAAGAATAAAGTTGTGTTCTTGCTGAATCACTCTCCGACTGCTTTGTTAAGCGAGCGACCTAACAAGGACATTACTTGCACTCTGTATTAAGCCACAGTGTTGTGAGCTGATATATATTACGTTAAAATACGACAGCTTTGTTAAGCGAGCGACTTAACAAGGACATTACTTGCACTCTGTATTAAGCCACAGTGTTGTGAGCTGATATATATTACGTTAAAATACTTTAAAAAGAACTCTTTCAGCAGTGCATCATGTGGTGTAATTCAGTCCTTAAGAACTACTCACTATCTGTTAATCTGCAATGTAGAAGTAATAATTTTGGTCTATTTTATTGGAGTGTTACTAAATGAATGTATATGAAATATTCACAAGTGCCAGGAGCTCCTAGGATTCCATGATGGCACAGAAGCCACCACAGGTTTCTGTTTCCTCTGCTGTTGTAGTTGATTCTTTATTTATTTATTTGTATTTCGATTTCTAGGCCGCCCTCCCCGTGAGCGGGCTCAGAGCGGCTAACATCCAGGCACGCATGCCAAACACATAAAAACAAGATAAAACACATAAATTACAAAGTTACAAATAAAGTGCTTCAAGATGGTTGCAGGTGGTAATCTTCAGTTTAAAGATGGTATCCAAAGGATATTCAGTCAGATCCCAGCTCAGTGGTATTCGCACGCCGTTGTGCTGCAGTTCAATCTTCACAGGGTCATTCCCATACCCCGCTGTTTCCAACTCGGTGGCGGTGGTGGCAGCTCCTACTCGAAAGCCTGGTGGAAGAGCTCTGTCTTGCAGGCCCTGCGGAACTGTACAAGGTACTCAGCTTACTGATAAGCGCACCCATAACAGCCTTCATAACAGCTTACATATAACTGTACAAGGTACTCAGCTTACTGATAGGAGCACCCATAATAGCCTAATAGAGTATCTGTTCTGCATTGACTCTTCCCTACCACTTGGGGTGCTGTGGGCCCAGCCCTAGCTTCTTCAGAAAGTAAAAGTGAATCTTAGAGCAGAGACAGCTATACTAGGTCTGTTGGACCGATTCAGGGAACTGATGAAAATATACAGTCCTGTCCTATGGTCCATCTAGAATCCTAGCCCCATGCCTGTCTACCAAGAACTAAGCTTGGCTACAGGAGGAATGTAGCTGCCTACCTAAAGATTAACATATGTGGTTCCATTTTGTGAATGGTATTAAATGTATTGTGGAGTGTTTATCTGCATTAGCAATGTGTTCTTCCTGTTGTATAATATAACAAGTAAGGAAAAATGTTTTTGTTTTACTTTAATGATTTTTGTAGTTTATACATATCTGCCACTTCTTGACAAAAAGCGGGTATCAAAAAACTATGTGTCAGATTAGCACCAGAGACTCTATGACTTTTCAGTAACTATTTATTGCAAACACAGACACAGAATAGCCTTTTCTCCTTGGTTCCTTTCCTGTGTATTTTCTGCTTCCCCCTACATTTCCTGTTAGGACTTCTGGCTCCTCCCCACTTCCTTGGGTGTAATAGAAGTTCATATTTTACTATACTAAGGGTAGCTGCTCAGGGTACTGTACTTTGCCTAGGATTGGTCTGTAAACGTCCCAAAATTTGTGGATCTTTTCACTGACTTTGGGAAATACCAGTGTCATAAATGTTAAATAATATATTTTATTGAAATATGGTGGCAAGAGAGAAGGGAGAAAGAATAAAAGAGTAGGTATGCAGCTAAATGTGGACACAAGTATGAGATATGTTTGCTTTGTACATGCACAGAGGGTGGAGTGGTGGTGTAGGGGGATTCCATTATTATGCTTTGTCATAGGACTCCAAATCCTTTAATAACCAAACACCATTATGTGCTTGGCAATATATTTCATGCATAATAATGCCCCACTGTTCTCTGAAACTTTTTCTTTTAATCTGACAAAGGGAGTTTTGAGTCCTGAAAGCTTAATCTGTGGAAATCTTGTTGGTTTTTAAGGTGCAACTGGACTTGAATGTTGCTCTTTTACTGAAAACCAACACAGCTACCCACCTGGAACTATCTTTCTCTTTTTAATGGCACACAACAGAAACCATCTGAGAAACAAGTAATAGAAATTATTCAGAAGCCTGCTACCACGGTGTTGTCAACTATACAAAACTTTGTTTTCCAGGCTGTCCTCCCCTTGGTCTTGAAACATTAAAGATTAGTGACTTCCAGCTCCATGCCTCTACAGTAAAACGATATGGCCTCGGGGCCCACAGAGCACGGCTAAATATTCAGGTAACATCACTGTTCTTTCAAAGTGGAATAGGATATTGGGTTTTGAATAGATTGTTCTGCAAGTTGTGTCAGGAGATGCTTATAGCTTTTTGACCACACTCAGTGCTTTTTTAATTTAACAAATGGGACCTTTTTATATTAGAATGGTGTTTAATTTAATTTAATTTAATTTATTTGGCTGTGCCAACACTATTGTTATCCAAAAGTCAAATATCCATGGATTCCTTAAAATGAGGGAAGTGATGCACAGTGGAGTGAGAAAGAGCTGGTGAATGGTGGATTTTTTTATTGATTGAAAAATAGGAATTGTCTACACTGTGGATAGGCATAGTGATTTCAGTATTTCATTAAGCAATTGTCAGATGAAAAGGATGTTTTTGCACATTCCAGGTCTTATTAATTCCACAATATAATCTATTTATATATTTAGATTTATCGCCTGCCTTTCTCACTGACAATTGAGGCTGACTACATGGCACTCTGTAGAAGCAGTGTGTGTGTATTGTTCCCTTTTGTTATGGGATAAAAAATGATAAGAGGTAGATCATTCTGGGGAAACTGAGTGTGCTTCTGTTGAAAAATGAGGTATCTCTACATTATGTAATCTCCTTAAAGTTAATGAGCATTTTAGGTAACTTGCACATGCTGCAATAACCCCATGGATGGGATTAATCCAAAAGAAGCAGCTTCAAATAAAAGTCTGCTGTATATATCAAATCTGGAACTTGATCTCCATAATGTTTATTCCGTTCTCATGAAGGAGCTCATAGTGGCTTGGGAAGCACCAAGAAGCAGCAAATAGCCTGTTGGGGAAGGGGCAACAGTGTCAAATCAAATCCAACGCCTTTTATTGGCATATAAATAAAGATGCAGTAATCTAAAAGCAACAGTGTATGATCAGTAGCGTCATGATTGCAGGGACTGGGGAACCACCATAAGTGGCAAGAAATTTGTGTGGCAACAACTCCTTTATGTCTGAGTCTCTGAGAAGCCCCAGACTGATGTAGTCCAATGCAAAGGCCATCCTTTCTTGTTTTGTTTTATTTGTAATTTTGTCCACCAGTCCAGCCAACCTAAAATAAATTGTCTATTTGTTCACAGTTATACTTGCATAAGTGGCCTCCTGCAAATAATACCCTCCTAAAATTCTCCAAGTGGTTCCCTATAAATTATTTTGAGACAGTACAGGAGATAGCCTGGTAATAAAGTGTCCCGTCCATAAATTTAAACGGGCTTCTTTTCTTCCCTCAAAATGATCGCATAGAAAACAATAAAACTCTCCAATAAATAATAAATACAAATATCAATCTTCTTGGTTTTGATAGGGCACACTATAGTAATTATTTCTGGCATCTTGGTTTGTTCTTCTATTACACAAACAATATTTCTTGGAATCAGTACACAACAAAATCCTGGGTCTGAAAACAATGCCACACATATGCCCTCCATAATAATAACCAGTGTCCTGGTTTTCTAGATTCTTTCTTCCATTTCTGTACTTCAGTTGATTTGGACTACCATAGCCTCTTCCATTTTTTTTCATGAACCTTAAGCTTCTCCTTTAATCAGTTTTCAGTTTAAATACACTTTTGATTCCAATCTCTCAGGAACACATGTCAATAACTGACACTTGAGTTCCTAAACTCAGTGCAGAATTTAATCATTTGAGTTTATCTGTCTGCCTGTTCCTGTTCAAACCGTACCTGTTTTTCTAATACAACTTTATCTGTAATAGACATGCCTGGTAAAGCTGGAGTTGCACTCTTTCAGTGCGGCAGGCAGATAATCAGGGAGTAATCCCATCATTCAGATTAGCCATTCATATGGACCATCATGACTGACACTTTATGTCAATGTGCAGTTTTGCCATTCTTCAAAAGTTTCCCATAACATTGCTCTGGTCTGAAATCAATAGTGTTTAGCATTTTCAAATTACACAAGTTTCTTGAGTTGTTTGCTGTCATTTTTAATGACTAGGTTAAGGGGACAGATAGACTTCAGATCTTTGATTTCATCTATTGTAATTTTTTTAATGTGAAAAACAGCTGCAGTAGTCTGGCTTGCGGTTGTGATGGAGAGAGATGGTATTTTCTCCAAGTGCCACTATCCCTCCACCCCACCCCAGTTGCAATTTGTAATTAATGATATGAATAAATTGACAGTATAGCTAACCAGTACAGAGATGACAGTAAAATAAGGCAGAGTGCAGGAATATCAGGGATGACAAGAACATGAAAAAGGATCTAAAAAAACCCTGCAATGGTGTATTTGTGACAATAACATCAATTTGGCCAGTGTACACACAAAAACACACATATGCATGAGATAAGTATACAGAAAAAATGTGCACTCGCATAGAATTTGGAATTATTATTTTACACAGCTATATATCGGGTGGAAACAAATGGCCATGTCATCATGCATTGACATGTTTTCCCCAGCAACTCAAATAAAGACGCAGACCCAATATGGGTTTAGTTAGTTTATTTAAAATAGCTGTTCTACATCATATTGAAACATACTAAATATTTTAATGGGGCAGGTTGCATTAGGTAGCCTTCAGTATAGGCAGATGGTTGCCTTCAGTTTCGGCAGATCCACCCTGGCGCCAAACATGGCCAGCTTGTTTATCCTCACCTGTACATAATGTGCCGAAGGGTACCAAGCCCCATTCTTCTCCCCTGATGCACTGAAAGGCACTACCGGGATTGATAAAATGTTACTCAGCACCAAGGGCCACTCCTTCTCAATCCTATCCTGCTACAAGGCCAGTCATGGTCCCTTCCAGAAACACCCACCATCATGCCTGATGCCTCAGGCTAATAATCCCCACCTAACATGAGCGACCTGCTCTGTTCCTGTCAAGCTAGTTATGGCCTAAACAGTACAAAACCAGGTCTATTTAATCCAGTACCCCACTTCCTCCATCATCATGAAGAAAGCACAAAAGTGGTCCCCCCCCCAGTACCCAATCAGGAAGAATTCATAAAATTCCTGCCACAAATGAGAACCAGTGAATCCCAAAATATCTAAAGGGAAGGGGGGGGGGCAGGTCAGCAGCAAAGCGGAACAAGCCTGACCAAAAGGGGGAAGGTTTGCTTATATATTCTCCTCTTGCATGACCCCATTGGCTGGTTTACCTCAGCCATCCATTTATTCCTCTGTGCCTTATTTGAATCTGGGCTGGAGCAAACAGATCCACAGCTGTGAATGTCTCTTTCCTGTGTCATTTTCATAGCTTTTTGGATGACCATTCTTGTGCTTATTGAGTGCAGTACTGTACCCCTTATCAATTTTGTTTGATGGTGGGTTAACTAGGGATTGGTTCTTGCATCCTGTGTTTTATTCTGTCATTAATTTCTTCACTCTACATTAATCTGTAATTCTCAAACAGATAAGGGAGACTGCAGAGTCTTTACAAAGTATGTGGAGGAGCAGCAATTAATGAGGGACTGCCGGCTCTTTAGTCTCCCACGTTACATTTTGTTTCACCCTCTTTATATAAAGCTTAGAAGCAAATTTCTTGCTGAGATTTTGAAGGTCTCAGATCCTTCTACAGCAGAAGAGAAATTAATTTTTCTTCTGTTAGACTCTGATCAGTTTGTCTACAATAGAGTGGTGCATTTTGCTTTGGTGGCTAAGAAAATATCTACCTACCTCATACTGCTTCTTAACTTATCAGTTCTAAGCAGATTACTAAAATATAAAACAATATGTGGGCTAAAGCTGTTCTCGAAGGTTAAAGTTTTTTTATTTACCTATGTACATCTTGGTAGGTTTGTTTTATGAGTTTTAAATTCATTTTTATTTACTGTTTTAAATATAATGTCCCTTGGCCTCATACAATAATTGTTAGTCTCTATGGATTTGTAGATGCACCCCATGGGGGTTAGGGCGGTATATCAAGTCTAAAGTTAAATAAAAATAAAAAAATAAATATTTAATTTTTAACGCACTGTACCCATTCACACACACAATTGAACAACGCTTGTTATAGGATTCCAAGGCCTGACTCATTCTTGGCCTGATTGTGCAACCCCAGTTTCAGTGTGTGCTGAAATTATTCTACAACCACTCAGGGGTAGGGTAACTGTTGAGCATGTCCTGTACTTAAGGACCATCCTCTTCTACAGGTAAAGGTAAAGGTTCCCTTGCTTGAAAGCCAGTTGAATCCGACTCTAGGGTTGCGGTGCTCATCTCCGTTTCAAAGCCGAAGAGCCAGCGCTGTCCGAAGACGTTTCCATGGTCATGTGGCCGGCATGACTAAACGCCAAGGCGCACGGAACGCTGTTCCCTTCCCACCGAAGTGGTCCCTATTTATCTACTTGCAATTTCTTGCTTTCGAACTGCTAGGTTGGAAGGAGCTGGAACTAGAGATGGGAGCTCACTCCATCTTGCGGCACCCGGGTCTCGAACTGCTGAACTACTGACCTTCCACAGCCTGCAGTTCAGCATCTTAACCACTTGAGCCACCACAGCTCCATGTACCTGCATATTAATTTAGGTCACCAACAAAAATTCTACTCTATGTGCCTTTTTACCTTGAGAGGCTAGGGAGATAGCTGTCAGAGATGGGGCTTTTCAGTGGTGGTGCCACCTCTTGGAACTCTGTCTCCATAGCAGCAGCTTGACTAACTTTAGGGCCATGTGAAAACTTTTTCAATCAAAGTTTTGGGCTGATTTTTTCCTATTTTTTTCTCCTTCTGCAGATGCCTGGCCTTGAATTGATCGTTTTAACTATTGACTATTGATTGTGGAACTATTGGCTATTTGCGATTGTATATTTTAAGACAGTACGTGTTATAGTTGCTTTATTGCCAAATTTATCCCAGTAAGCAACCTCAGAAATATAGAGGCAAGAGAATAGAACTTGTTTAAATAAATAAAGTGTTCAAAATATTGTGTCCAAGTATTTGTACTTTAACACAACATGGAATTCATTCCATTTCTCTTATGACCTACTGGGTTACGGTAAAAAACCAAAAAAACAATTGCCTTGACTTACGCAGTTCTGTTCTCATTTCCCATTCTGTGTCGCCTCATTTATGTGAGCTGTTCCACCTTCTTTTCAGTCCTGAGGAAACTGCTTATCACTAACCTCTGAGGTTATACATGATAGCCAAATATAAATATGTGGAAGGGAGTAACTAGACTAAACTTCATGTTTATAAAATGTGTATCAGTTCAGATTTATAAGATGGCTGTGCCTTCTTTTCAGGCAGGTGTTAATGAGAATGATTTTTATGATGGTGCTTGGTGTGCAGGACGGAACGATCCGTACCAGTGGATTGAATTAGATGCTCGGAGGCTAACAAAGTTCACAGGCGTTATCACGCAGGGAAGAAATTCTCTCTGGCTGTAAGTATCTTCATTTATGACTTTCTAATTAGATTAAAGTTGTATGCTGTTAATACAGAGAACAGAAAAGGACCACAGGAAGGCGGCACTGAAATAGCTAAATACAACATGATTAAACGTTGCTTACACAATACCATAGAAATACACATCCTTTAAATCACTGACAATCAGTGCAACTTTCTGTCATATATAGGCGACTATCAAGCTGAGCTTTCAGTATTTTGAGATAGGAAGCACAGATATGTATGCTAATAGATGCTTTAAGCTGGGAACTAGAGCGCTTACAACGCCGTGCTAAGCAGAATTGCACTCCTCTAAGTCTGTTGAAGTCAGCTGGCTTAGAAGGGTTCAGCTTTTCTTAGGACAGCATTTACAGAGCTTTCCCACTGATTCCTCTTTTTCATTCACTTTGGACTGATGAATGGCACTATCTTTGGAGCTAATGCAGGCATTGAGTTGAATCCAGTTTGGTGTAGTGGTTAAGTGCACGGACTCTAATCTGGGAGAACCAGGTTTGATTCCCCACTCCTCCACTTGCAGCTGTTGGATGACCTTGGGCAAGCCATAATTCTGTCAGAGCTGTTCTTGAAAGAGCAGTTTTCGAAAGAGCTCTCTCAGCCTCACCTACCTCACAGGATGTCTGTTGTTGGGAGGGGAAGGGAAAGGAGACTGTAAGCCACTCTGAGACTCCGAGTGAAGGGTGGAGTATAAATCCAATATCTTCTTCTCTTTTTCATCCAACCAACTGCCAAAACAATATGCATGGATTTTTGCTGTGCCCTCCGTCCCTTACCAGTCCCTTTTGACCTCCATAGAGATGTTGCCTAGAGTTGTGAGACTGTGGATAAAAACCATGCAGATTGGGGGAAGGTGCTGTGGTGATGAGTGAGAATTGAGCAAAATTGCCCCCTCCCCTCTTCTACTCATAATTTCACAGAAAAGGGAGGAGAAGGAGGAGTTTCACCTAGTTCCCCTCCTGTCAGCAACCTTCCACATGGGCCCCATGACTCCAGGCATCATCTTTTCATAGGTCAAAAGGGACTACTGAGGAGAGCAAGTTGAGTTATATTGACAGCCATCAGTGCTTTCAACTGGCAGTTGCTTGGCAGTACATTATCCTGGCAGTGTGTTTAGTTGTCACTGTGATCTTGGATTGCACAGAAACCTATGTGTGTGGTTAGCTATTGTAGGTGCAAACCTTTGACTCTGAAAATTGGAAGGTGAAAGATGAAAGCTTCTTTGTTACCTCTTTGCTAGGATTCCTTTCATATTAACATGTTCCCATTGTTTTCCAAATTCATGTCTGAGAGAGACTACATCAGAAAAAAAAATCTCTTTACATATCAGTGTTTCACCACTGAATGGAGCAACCAGCTGTAACGGACGTGAATTAAACATTAGTTTCATTACTCTGTCTTTTCCCTCTCTGGTGCTTTTTCATTCTCTCACTTGCTGCCTCTGCTGTCATAAGGGGACTGAGAGGAAAGAAGGCTGCAGTCCTTCTATTACAGTCACACAACTGTTATCAGCTTCTGATGGGAGGAGTCAGCAGCATGTCAGAGAGTAAACATAGGAGTAGGGGCCTGACTGACTGCATGAATTAGAATTCAATTGGCTGGAAAACCTATCTGTCAGGTTAGTGGCAAATGAGGTTTGCCATACAACTGAAGAGCATATGTGAGTCCACTTTTTTGTATTGTGTCTGTCTTCCCCCTTAGTTATTGTAGGCTCTTCTGTATTGTCACCTACACTTTCAGTGCATGTTTGACCATCATTTTCCCTTCCTGCCCTTTTTCTTTGACCTTTCACCTTCCTTGTCTCTCTGAATTGGATTCATTTATTTGCTGTATTTTTAGTCCACTTTTCTCAGTGAGACTCAGGGCAGATTATACCATGTGGATTGATGAGGTCAATGTAGGGTTGCCAAATAATTCTTTGCCGGGAGCGGGGGGCTCCCGGCCGGCGTCAAGTGAATGCGCGCGTCACCCGGAAGTGACGTAGGCACGCTGGGCACGCTGGGGGCGGGGCCACGGCCATACAAGGGAAAACCATAGAGTTTCCCC
>NW_015174987.1:54933-64474 GCF_001447785.1 Gekko japonicus | reverse complement strand
AGAGTTTCCCCTTGTATGGCCGTGGCCCCGCCCCCAGCGTGCCCAGCGTGCCCACGTCACTTCCAGGTGATGCGCACGCCGGGGGCAGGGTTCCCCCAGGGCCCGATTCCACCGCGGTGGAAATCGGGCCTCCAAAGCAGGGGTTTCCCCGCCCCCCGGCCCGATTTGGCAGCCCTAGGTTAATGGGATGAGACATCTAATAAGCAGTGTACTAGGACTAAAGGTAAAGGTTTCCCTTGCTCGAAAGCCAGTCAAATCTGACTCTAGGGGGTGGTGCTCATCTCTGTTTCCAAGCTAAAGAGCCAGCACTGTCCGACGACTTTCTCTGTGGTCATGTGGCCGGCATGACTACTTGCAATTTCTTGCTTTTGAACTGCTAGGTTGGCAGGAGCTGGGACCAGAGACGGGAGCTCACCCCGTCACGTGGCACTAGGATTTCAAACTGATGAGCTACAGACCTCCCGGTCTGCAATTCAGCATCTTAACTACTGAGCCATCATGGCTCCAATTGTACTAGGACTAAGTTTATAGAAATCTGAAATAAGGATTGAATATGTAATATGTCCTGTATACCACGCTATAGTTAATAGTCCTTTTCCCTTTATACAGGCCCTTCCTGAACCATTCTGTTATAATATAAACCTTTATATAAATGCCCTCCTGAACATTCTGTTTTACATAGTTTGTGGAATGACAGAAGAGTGGGAGCCTTCCTGACAACCTCAGGCAGGCTGTTCCAGAAGGTGGAGGCCACAATGAGAATGCACATATACAGGAAGGTTTTGATCTTGCCCATGTTCAAGGCCCTAATCAGATGAGAAAAGCTGTTGTGGCAGAGCAAAGGGGGAGAAGTGGTCCTGCAGATATGAAGGTTATTTATATATTTACTTGAATTTCTGTCCCACCTTTCCCCTGTACAGGAGGGCTCAGGGTGGGTCATATCAACCATGAACAACAATAATTCCAACAATTTAAAGTGTTAAAAGATAACTACAAATATAAAACCTACAATCCAGATGGCAATCTACCAATTAATAAGAATTCAAAGAACTACCTGTATAGCAATGCATAGTAATTAATGCCAGGCAGAGCAGGGGAGGCTGATGTAATTAAGGTACCAACTAATTCAATCATAGGCCTGACGGAACAACTCTGTTTTATAGGCCCTGCAGAATGGTAGTAAATTCTGCAGGGCCCTGATCTCACTTGGGAGAGTGTTCCACCATGCTGGAGCCAGAGCCAGAAAGGCTCTGACTCCGGTTGAGGCTAAGCAGATGTCCTTTAGGCCAGGGACTACTAGCAGATGTTGATCTGCTGAGTGTAATGCTCTGCGGGTGGCATACTGGGAGAGATGGTCCTAAAGGTACATTGGCCCCAGACCGCATAGGGCTTTAAAGGTCAATACCATAACCTTGAATTTGATCCAGCCAGTGCAGCTGATGGAGCACAGGTTGAATGTGTGCTCTTTGTGGTGTCCCAGTAAGGACACGTGCTGGTGCATTTTGAACCAGCTGAAGTTTCTGGGTTACTTTCAAGGGCAGCCCTGTATAGAGCGAGTTAGAGCAGTCCAGCTTTGAGGTGACCATCGCATGGATCACCATGGCTAAGTCACTGGGAGAGAGATAGGGAAACAGTTTCTTGACCTGCTGTAGATGGTCAAATGCTGATCTGGCAAGTGCCGTGATTTGGGCCTCTGTTGTAAGCGAGGGTTCCAAGATTACACCCAGTCTCCTCACTGTTGACATAGGCATTAATGACACCCCACCAAGTGTTGGGAGCTTCATTCCCAGATCCATCCCCCCACAACTCAGGCACAGGCCCTTCATCTTTAATGGGTTAAGTTTCAGTTGACTCTGCTTTAGCCAGCCAGCCATGGCCTCCAAAGCCCTGGCCAAAACATTTGGGGTAGTATCTAGATGGCCGCCCATCATCAGATATAGCTTGGTGTCATCAGCATATCGGTGGCAACCCCCTGGACTAGCTGGGCAAGGGGGTGTATATAGATGTTAAATAACATACGGGAGAGGATCGCCCCCTGAGGCATAGGCGTAATCTGCGTGGGGGCGGCGGGGCTTCAGCCCCCGCCGAAATTTTCAGGAAAGTGCTCAGCCTCCCCCGGGAGCCACCCTTGCTCCTAGCAAAGCAATGCCTCTGGCCCAGCCCCAGCCCCCCCCGGGAAATTGGAAAGTCTACACCCTTGCCCTGAGGGACACAGCATACCAAAGGTTAACATGGAGAAACCCTCTCCTCAATCACCACCCGCTGTCCCGGATCATGGAGAAAGGAGACAAGCCATTTCAAGAAAGTATCTCGTATCCCCACATCAGCTCCCATCCACTTCCCTCCCTCAGAGGCAAGATTTTCCCTCCATTTTCTTTCCCTTTTGTGACTGAGCCGCCCTATTTATCTGTTTTCTTATTTTCTTAAGAATCTCTCTCCCACGCTCCCTCCCTCTCTCTCACACACATGTATAATATTTTGGCTGTTTCCTCAGCCCAGGAACCTAAGGGAAGGAACTTATACAACTTAATAATGGCACTCAAGAAGTTTTTATATTCCAAATTGGTATAATATTTTATTCAACATAGAAGGGAAAGGTCAGGTGAAATCAGGGGTCAAATTTCTGAGGTAACTCAGTATAGATAACTGTGGTAAAGTCAGTACGTGCACAGACTTTAGTTCTTATGTTTCAGGCTAATGAGAGTTTCTTAAACTTTTCATGGTGACTTAAATCTTTATCGTGAGAGGCTTTTGTTCAAGTGTTTTCCCCAAACACTTCAGTACATTTTCTTTGAGTGTTCTCTAACTCTTTTGGTTTCCAGAAGGCTAGTGCATTCTATTCAGTTCCCAAACCTCCTCCCTTGAAACACCAGGACCCATTTTGAGTTTTTTACTGACTCTTAAAAAGGTTTCTACAGGCAGTTCCTAACCACACCAGATCAGGGATATCGTCTCTTTTCAGAACTAACTCCCTGTTTGACTGGGTAGGGAATTTTCTTCTCTTTCTAGAAGATCTCTCCCCTTTCTTCAACCTGAATGGGAGTCTTCGCCTACTTCCCAAACTTCCTTGACAACCTTCCCCCAATTCTCCTGTCTGTGTTAAACTGCTCTCAGTTAAGGCTGAATTCCAAAACTGTCAGTACTCTACTCTTCTCAAGTAGGGCTGAAATCAGACTTAATCTAGTAAAGGCAGAAATCTAACTGAATCTCTCAGCGTGCAGCTCTCTCAAGACTTTCTCTGCTCAGCTGATGCTAACCGATCAGATTGGAGCAGCCTGTCACTCAAGGTTCTCTGTTTCTGTGAAGAATTAACCCTTCACAGTCCTTCAGCTGTTTGTACAGCACTTCTAAGCTTTTAAAAAATGCAGTCCATCACAAAAGTCCAAGAGTAAAAGTTTGTATACATGTTGGTCTTTAGTATATGATAGTCAGTATCTTAAATAGAACATGGTAGCTGATAAGCAGCCAATGGAGTGACAGAAAAAAAGATGTAATAAGCATCCTAAGCTAGCTCCTGATACTAGCCAAAGCTATGACATTCTGTACCAGCTGGAGCTGACCTCAAGAGCAGACCCATATAGAATGCATCACCATAATCTAGCTTTAATGTCACCATGGCACTGATCCAGATGGCCAGTCTGGCTGGGTCAAGGTAGGAGGCCATTGCCCAGACTAGATGAAGCTGGATGACCTGGGCTGTGTTGCAGTATGCTTCATATATTTCTGAATCAAGCCTAGAACCATCTAAAATAGCAGATTCTGGGCCTCCAGAAATGCCTTTCCCCAGTTGGAAGCCAAGATGCCTGCCCAGTTGTGGCAGAACTCCACTTCAACCTTAGTAGAATGGAGTTTCTCCACTCTTGGATAAACAGTTTTTAGTTTTCTATTTGAATGTGGCTTCATGAATAAGGTCCAGGTGGACATAGTTAGCATTTGCTAGCATGACACAGATCTTCCTGACAAACCATGGTTGTCTGCTATCCTAAGAAAAGGTTAGTATAAAGGTTGCTTGTGCTATTGATTTGAAAGGACCCTGCATTATACCAAGGAAATGAAAACAAAGACAAGGGAACTGTCTTGATATTTTATTCTAACACTTTCTCAACAGCAGATGTTGCTGTTCACTGTCATGCAGAGTTGTTAAGATCTGTCATATCAGTGCAAATTGTTATTTATCCTGGCTGGAGCAAGACTACTTGAAAGGTAAAGGCTTCTTTGATATTAAATTCTCACTGACGGAATTTTTAAAGCCATACTGAAATTTAATCAATAGTGTTTGTCCTCTGTACGCAGTAGCATTTTAATAAAGATATCAGGGCATAAAATGGACTCCAATATATCAGGGTAAAAGATCATATACAATTCATATGGGAACAAAAGTTATTTTTAAAAAGCTTATGGTATTTCACAAAGTAGAGTCCTATATTGGTGTGGATAAAATTTAGGAGGAAAATGACACATGCCGCCCTGAACTCTTAAGAGAAATACCAGAATAAAAATGTACTAAACAAAATATAGCAATAAATAAAGGATGCTCCAGTTTGTTGTAGTGGTTAAGTGTGCGGACTCTAATCTGGTAGAACCAGGTTTGATTCCCCACTCCTCCACTTGCAGCTGCTGGATGACCATGGGCAAGCCATAGTTCTGACAAGAGCTGTCCTTTAAAGGGCAGTTCTGGAAAGAGCTCTCTCAGCCCCACCTATCTCACAGGGGTCTGTTGTGGGGTGGGAAAGGGAAAGGAGGCTGTAAGCTGCTCTGAGACTCCAAGTGAAGGGCAGGGTATAAATCCAATCTCCTCCTCCTCCTCCTCCTCCTTCTACCTTGCTGAAGCAAAAGAGGGCTGGGTCTGGTCTGTGCCTGGATAGAAGATCTCCTGTGTACACTGCCCTGACAGAAGAAAGGCAGGCTATAAATTTAATTAAATAAGTACATGTACACATAATATTATACATATGTAGTTTCTTATTAATGTGTGCTAATTTATTGAATTACATTTATATCCTTCCTTTCTTCCATTGTGAATGGAAGGCAGTGTACATAGGAGGCAAGACTGAGCTTTTAGCGATAAATACACTTGTTGAGCATATTAGAATGTGCTAAACTGAATGGGCTTATTATGGGTGAGTACAAGTTGCTTTTGCTTCAGTATTTTTAAATCTAGTATGCTTTACAGAGATTTTTAAGAAAATACAATCAATTGAAAGAGAAAACATTTGAAGAGATTAAAAATTATCAAACAATGTAAAGTAATGTTCATGGATTTAGAAACCTTTTTTGACATACTGAACTGACTGGGAAAAGTGTTTGGACTTCCGTGTGGCTCAGAAAATCTGGATATGGTTAGTTTAAATTATATCCAAATATGTTTTATGTATGTCTTTGAAGGAGAATTTCTCTAAAGAGAAAGGTAAATTTCTCCAAGGACTATCCATGGTATACTACTTTAGAGGTTTAGAGGTGGACAGGCAAGGCAGTTAAAGGGACATTTGCCTTCTGTGCCTCACCAGTGGCACCACTTATAAGGACTCTAAGGCAGGGGTATCAAACATGCGGCCCATGGACTGGACCTGGCCCCTGCAGGGCTCCTATCTGGCCCTTGAGCAACCGGCTCTCTCCTGCTTCCTTCTCCAGTTCTGCTACTGCAGAGTTGCAGCTTGCTTTGCCAGACTCTCTCAATCACACAGGACAGATAGATAGGCAAGCCTCTGTTCTCTGCATTGGTTGAGGCTCCTCCCTCTCCTCCTTCCAGGGGGAGGGAAGAAACAAGCCAGAGCTTGCTTTCTGGCCAGGCTTCCTCAGTCACACAGGTCATTCATTCATTGCCATAAATCAGAAGCAACTTGATGGCAGTTAACATACACTTCCCTAGCAGTTGTATTTAATGAAAGCCCTCCTTGGTTCCAGCTACTACTTGATGCTTTAGGAGTGAGGCCAGACTGTTTTCAATAGTCTTATTTGATCTAGTTTAAAGCTGTGCAGTTTTTTGAATGTATATTTATTATGGCTTTCCTTTCCTTTATGATTATATATTTCTCCATGTTTGTTTCCTGAGAAAAACCTTAAAATAATACAAAGATTTGCAGGCAGTTTAATTAACACCTCTTATTCTTCATCACAGCCTACTCTGCCATTACCAGCAAGCTAAGAACAGCCCTAAGTGGTCCTGTCTGTATGGTGCTCCTGCATTTTTATTGTAGAGGTATATTAATGCAATTATATGCGTGAAGGACTGAATCAGCCAAAGTTGGTCAGATTAAGTATTCAGTCCCACTTGAATTCTGAAGTCTTGATTTTCATAACAATTCCATGCCCACATTTTACATGTTGGCTGTTAATTTCTTTTGGAAAATATTTCTATAAGTGCCGCAGTAGAACCTGGGGAAGCCAGTAATTTTGTGAACCCAGTTCCTTATTTAGCTACTCAAGTGGGAGTAGACCTGTTCTGTTATACCTGTCTTAGTTTTGTGATCCAAGACTAAACTAAGCTTGGGCCTCCTCGGGCCTCCCCGGGGCCACAGCGCTCCAGCGCAGGCCCTGGGAAGGCAGCGACGGGCCTCCTCGGGCCACCCCGGGGCTGCAGCGCTCCGGCGCAGGCCCCGGGAAGGCGGCAACGGGCCTCCTCGGGCCTCGCCGGGGCGGCAGTGCTCTGGCGTGGGCCCCGGGAAGTCGGCGACGGGCCTCCTCGGGCCTCACCGGGGCCTGGGAAGGCGGTGACGGGCTGTAGCGCGGGGAGCTGGGGGCGGGGCTTGCTGCACATAAAAGTTCAGAAAATAAAGGTGGTAGCTTATAGAGACAGAGAGGGGAACTTATTTTACATGGGACTATATTTACCTATCCAAAGAATCAGAATCAGAGATCCGAGGGAGAAAGATGAGTGAAACAAGCTGGGTCTATCTAGCTCCATGCTGTGAGTGTATGCCCAAACACACACACAACAGCGAGGAGAGAGATTGAAAAAGAGAGCCATTCTACTGAACAGAATGCAGCTGGTTATGCTCTTTTGGGACAGGACATGATTGCTCCTAGAACAATGACGTGATGGTGTGAATGAAACAATGTTGTCTGAGTAAGGAAGCCTCATAACATTTCCAGGAATTGCAAGTGCAATGTAACATTCCTGTGAAATGTCTATTATGTTGGTACTGCCAAAACCCAGACCTTTTCACCTTTAGGATCAAGTTTTCAGACAGGTTTCTGGTCAATATTTGAGTGCACACTTTCCATGTGACTGTAGGACCTATTTTGATCTCTTATTTGCAGACCAGGGAAGAGTCTTGAATGAATGACCTTGTGAGATGCGAAGAGAGGGAAGGTTACTCGTGTCCCCTGTTTATAGGTACCAGGCTCATCCTTCCAAGGGAGGAGGAGGTCGAGGCCTAACAATACGTAGCCCCTGCAGAATAAGGCCACATAATTTAAATAATGGTTCTGTTGTTTATTTGTACTGAAATCCTAAACAGAGCGGCTCTCTGTTAACCCCATTGACTTCAATGTAAGTACTGGCAGGTGGTCAGGCAAAAGGAGAGATGAGTAGCTGTATAGAAATGAGTGCATATTACAAATGGAGGTTACGGCAGCAACTGAAGTTTAAATCACATTTGTATTTCTTTGCATAGTTGTGTGTGTAGACTGTATGTATGTATACGTTTAAAACATTTATAATCTGCCTCTTTCCAAGCGGGCCATAAGAGTTTACAAGAAATGGTAAGCACAGGGCTATTTTTGGGCAGGAACGCACAGGAACGGAGTTCCAGCTGGCTCACAAGTTGGCCACGCCCAGCTGGAACTCATTAGCATAATAGGCCACACCCAACAGCAGAAACTCATTAGGATTGGCTACATTAGGGGTGTGTGGCCTAACATGCAAAGGAGTTCCTGGTACAAAAAAGGCCCTGGGTTTTGACAACAAATAAGGTAAACAGAATAACAAGCAAAAGGTGGGTGTGGCTGGATGACCACACTTCTGGTAACATGGGGTGTGTCCTAATGTGCTAATGAGCTGTGCTGTCAGGGGTGTGGCCCAATATGCTAATGAGTTCCTGCTGTTAGGTGTGGCCTATTATGCTAATTAGTTCCTGCTGGGCTTTTTCTACAAAAAGATCCCTGGGTAAGCATAAAATAGGGTTGCCAGCTCTGGGTTTGTTTGTTTATTTATATACATCAGGGAATTTCCTGGAAATCCGGGGGTTAAGCTTGGAGAAAGACGAGTTTGGAGAGGGGAGGGACCACAACACAGTATAATGCCACAGAGTCCACCCTCCAGAGCAGCCATTTTCTCCATGAGAAATGAGCGCTGTCATCTGGAGATCAGTTTTAATTCTTGCGGATCTCCAAGCCCCAACTGGAAGCCGAGCATCCCTAACATAAAATAATATTGACAATATAACCAGAACAGAAGCCTAAAAGTCCTTGCTGGGCTCCAGAAAAGGTGTTGGTGGGTGTCATGCTACCCAAGGGTACCATGTTGAGGACCACTGTATTACATCCTTTGATGTAATATCCAGGTCAGAATTAGCTCCACTAATTCCTCTTCTCTCACCAAAATTCAGATTTCTCATGCACTTTTTCTCCTACCTTATATCATTCGTAGGCTTCTGTAAGCATGTGTTCATTTATTTACTTATTTATTCAATTTATACCTTGCCCTCCCCACCGAAGCAGGCTCTGGATGGCTGTTCTGTATGTCATACTAACCGTTAGTTATGCTCCACTTAATCTAAACAAACAAAGAAACAAAACCTTAGAATCCTCCTCAGTTTTTTTTTTAGTGTTAAGGAGAAAAATCCATTGCGAAGGAGTGGATGCCAGCCATCAGAAGTCCCATTCTTCTGTCAATCCCCATGTTCAGTTTGTTCAGCTAAGCAAACTTGCCAAGCTTCAGCTTAGCCAATGTCATTAATATTTCAGTATATATGCTGCCGAGGTCAGAACGTGCTTCACCTTAACCAATATTTAAAACAACCATATATGTTTATAACAACAGTTAGTGATTCTGAGACAACAAAATCTAAACATAGTGATGTCTTATACTGGCATGCGTGGCATGTAACTGGTATGGCAGGTAAGAATAAAGAAGGCAATTGTTCCAGGAAAATGAGGATGGTAGAATCCTCTGCACAAAGAATGGAATCTGTGCAACACGCAGAAGTGCTCTTGTGCATCTGTCATTTATTTCAACGGATGCTTAATTTTTCTTGTATTGAGCCAAGTTGCCCCCTCTGTGCGGATATCTAAATCCGCACATCGGGGGCACCTGGGGGGCAGGGAGATTTTCCTGCACACGTGGTGCAATGCCCAGGTGTGCAGAAAAATATTAAAAGTTGAAAAAATATTTAAATTAGGTAAAAAGTAAAAATTAAATGAGCGTTCCCTGCACACGTGCAGAGAATGCTCTGGGAACTGGCAGACTGGCGGCTGGAAGGCACTCAGGCCTCGCCGCCGGAGCCGGGGTGGGTTGGGGGAAGGAGATCGGCTGGGCCCAAGACAGAAAGGGGGGGAGGAGATTGGGAGGCCCGAGTGGCCAGAAGCCACTCGGACCTCG